>NC_090250.1:3756692-3819192 GCF_037325665.1 Littorina saxatilis | reverse complement strand
TCTCACCGTGTTGTGTATCTCGTCCATTTCATCACTAGATAGACCTCCCGCTGTCTGTGTCATGGTGCACTATCTTTACTTTTATCTTTTCTTATTTTTTTTAATTTTGGGTTAAATAACAGCAGCTTAATATTGGTTGAAGAATGATCATAGTGACGGGTAAGTGTCGGTCATTGCGAAATTTGGAGATGCTTATCTCACTCTCTTGCTGTCTCTGTCTGTCTGTCAATCTGTCTGTCAATCTGTCTGCCCCCCCCCCCCTTCTGTCTGTCTGACTGTGTGTGTGTGTGTGTGTGTGTGTGTGTGTGTGTGTGTGTGTCTCTCTCTCTCTCTCTCTCTCTCTCTCTCTCTCTCTCTCTATTAATTATCTATTAATTATTATTATTATTATTATTATTGCTTATCTATTACCCTTGATAATAAAGATGTTGTCTTGTCTTGTCTTGTCTTGTCTCTCTCTCTCTCTCTCTCTCTCTCTCTCTCTCTCTCTCTCTCTCTCTCTCTCTCTCATACACACAAACACACAACCACACACACACACACACGCACACACACACACACACACACACACACACACACACACACACACACACACACACTTGCGATTACTATTATTGCCAGACAGTGACAAGACAACCAACAGAACTCACACATGTCGTTTACGCCATACATCGCAAAGCACGTCCAGTCTGCGGCACTTGACAGCAAGAAAACCCCGTAAAAAGTGGTCACATTCCACCACACACAGGTACAACGCGTGTCACCACTAATGACTAAAGACTTGCAGCATCCTGGGAACAAAATACTACTTACGTCCCGCGTAAGTGCGTCTGTTTCTCATCCGTATGCGCCTGCATTACTAAAATAAAACCCGGTGTTTTCGTATTACTTGCTCTTTTTTCCTTCAGAGGCACGTGTTTATTTTGTTAGCGATTTTCTTTCACCTTTTTCCTGAGCCCGATAGATTGTTATTTTAACTGGTGCAAAATTGCTTCTTGTTTGTCCAAGCCGGCTGGGTTTACTAGTTTCATTTTTTTTTCCCTGTTTCAAAGGTAGTTTGCTTTCTGGGATGATGACCGGCACGGTTGGCCTAGAGGTAAGGCGTCCGCCCCGTGATCGGGAGGTCGTGGGTTCGAACCCCGGCCGGGTCATACCTGAGACTGTAAAATTGGCAATCTAGTGGCTGCTCCGCCTGGCGTCTGGCATTATGGGGTTAGTGCTAGGACTGGTTGGTCCGGTGTCAGAATAATGTGACTGGGTGAGACATGAAGCCTGTGCTGCGACTTCTGTCTTGTGTGTGGCGCACGTTATATGTCAAAGCAGCACCGCCCTGATATGGCCCTTCGTGGTCGGCTGGGCGTTAAGCAAACAAACAAACAAATTTCTGGGATGAGAGAAAAAGGTAGGAAAGTGCAGTTTACCTTTCGCAGAACTATGTAGCGTTGAGTCTGCTTTCTGATGGCTGAGTAGCAGCGGTGTACTCATTCAAACTGTTAACCCTACGAAGAACAAAAACTGCGGAAAAGCAGCCACCAACTTCTTGTGTCTACAAAGAAAGAAGAAAACTAAAAAAGCAATCTCCAACTTCGTGTGTGTACGAAAAAAAGAACAACACTGTGAAAAAGCAACCTCAACTTCTTGATCTGTTTCTCAATCTCAACTTTCACATTGCAGGCACGTTTTCACTGCTTTAATAAAGGAGATTCCCACATTCCAAAACTGGGCTGCGATTAACAGATTCGCCTAGATAACTTTGACGTTGATCTTAAAAAAATAAAACTGGAGTGATTATTTCTTGCTGATTTTCTCCCGATCATGCCGGCATCAAACCAGACCATCACGTGACATGCAACAATAGACGCACGCTACAGCGTCTACCCAACCATAATTTTTTTTTAATTACACAGTGGATGATTTCCGTAAATAACTATGCCGGGTTTGTACGTTGAGTAAATACTCTTAGAAACCTAGAGGCAACCTATCCCACGTGACATTATTTATAGGCCAGTCACTATCGAGGGGTGTGTCCTTGTCCGCTGTGACATACAAAACCGATCGAGTTATTTCCGATCGTGTTCGCCGGTCACAGTCTTGGTGAAAGGCTACTTTTCTTCACGCATAACTCATCTTGTGAACAACCACAACGCTGTCCAGTCTTTTGGCGGACTGTTGACAGGTGTGTGTGTGTGGGGCTCCAGTAAAAGTGACTGTGGTATGTGTCTGCCTATCATGTGAGGTGTATTCTTCGACAAGCCGATTGCTAATGGTTTGCTTTATTACCCGACAACAATATGGTATGTTGAGACCCTGTGTATGAATTGCAAGCTGCTGACTTTTCTTTTCGATACAATGAGTGACATTGCATGTTTGACACAGCTACAGCGACAGTTACCTGTATAAGCACGCGCACGTGACTCTCTCTTTTTACCTGCTGTGTCCGTACTGCGCTGCGCTGTGCTACAGTGAATCAGTTTATAGCTGTGGCCCAGTTTTAGGTTCTATTGTGACTTTGGTTTTTCACTAGCATGTGGTTTGCCGCCTGGTCGAAGTGTGTGGTTGATACATGTGAACCACGGTGAAGCACGGTGACAACTGACATGTCGAGGGCAAGAAGGGGACTTACATTCACTACACCTTTCAGATCGCCTTTTTCTAGCGGTGTGTCGTCAAAGAGACAGAAAGTTCAGGAAGAGGAGGAGGAGGTGATTCCTAGTACGAGCGAGGGTCAGGGGACTGTCGGAGGGGGTGGCATGGGTTCACCGCAACTGCAGTCAGTCATGAGTGGTCTTTCCTCTGAAACTTTTCAAGACGCTATCATTTCAAAAGTTAGCGAAGCTCTGGCTATTTTTAAGTCTTCTGGTGATGACTCGAACGATCCAATTGTGAAGATGGTACCCATGATGGTCACAGCGTGTACTAACCTACGAAAATGACAGACTTCAGCAGTACACTAGGCGAGAGAGTGTCAGAGTGTTTGGTATTCCGCAGAGTGTTGGTGAGACAGCGGAAGAGGTGGAGGAGAAAGCCATCAAAGTCTTTCAGGATGCAGGTGTGGACGTGAGTGAGGCTGACATTTCTGTGTCACACAGAGCAGGAAAAGTAGTGAAAGGGTCTCGCCCCATACTTGTTAGATTTGTTTCTCGCCGCAAGACCAAAATGGGATAATAACAATGGGACCAAGTTAGCTTTTGTAGTTAATCTGAATGAGGATGATATTTATACTGTTGAAACTAAATTACAAAATATGCCAGCTACAAGTGAGAGAACGACAACAGATGACGTTGATAGTGTTACTAATAAGATTTGTGATATTTTAAATTGTTCTGCTGAGAAAATCGGTGTAATTAAAGAACAAAAATTTATGAAAAAGCCACGTTCAAAGAAATTCAAACTGCAACAACCATGGTCTAGTGCAATTTGCAAAGAGAAAGGAAAAATATTTTTACGTGCGAAAAACAAAGCAAGACGAACATGAAAACAAGTCGCGTAAGGCGAAAATACAATATTTAGTTAAGTAGCTGTCGAACTCACAGAATGAAACTGAACGCAACGCAACGCAGCAAGACCGTATACTCGTAGCATCGTCACTCCACCGCCCGTGGCAAAGGCAGTGCCCGTGGAATTGACAAGAAGAGCGGGGTATTCGTTGCGCTGAGAAGGATAGCACGCTTTTCTGTACCTCTCTTCGTTTTAACTTTCTGAGCGTGTTTTTAATCCAAACATATCATATCTATATATTTTTGGAATCAGGAACCGACAAGGAATAAGATGAAAGTGTTTTTAAATTGATTTCGAAAAAAAAAAATTTGATAATAATTTTTATATATTTAATTTTCAGAGCTTGTTTTTAATCCGAATATAACATATTTATATGTTTTTGGAATCAGCAAATGATGGAGAATAAGATAAACGTAAATTTGGATCGTTTTATAAATTTTTATTTTTTTACAATTTTCAGATTTTTAATGACCAAAGTCATTAATTAATTTTTAAGCCACCAAGCTGAAATGCAATACCGAAGTGCGGGCTTCGTCGAAGATTACTTGACCAAAATTTCAACCAATTTGGTTGAAAAATGAGGGCGTGACAGTGCCGCCTCAACTTTCACGAAAAGCCGGATATGACGTCATCAAAGACATTTATCAAAAAAATGAAAAAAACGTTCGGGGATTTCATACCCAGGAACTCTCATGTCAAATTTCATAAAGATCGGTCCAGTAGTTTAGTCTGAATCGCTCTACACACACACACACACGCACACACGCACGCACACACGCACATACACCACGACCCTCGTTTCGATTCCCCCTCGATGTTAAAATATTTAGTCAAAACTTGACTAAATATAAAAAGAGTGCTTTTAAAGAATACAAAAAGACAATTAAAAAAGGAACGCAAGTTGTATCATAATGAGTTCGTTAAAACTTTGAGAAAGTTAAGAAGTACTGACCCGAAAGCATACTGGAATCTTCTAAATAAAAATAAAAATAAAAAATAAATTCCAAAACTAACTATCCAACTTGTTCGGAGTTTTTCCGAACATTTCACTAAACTACAAGAGTGTGATGAAAATGAAATGGATGATAATAATGAACCTTTAAATGAAGCAAGTAATGAATTTCTTAATGCGCCTTTTACAAAGGAGGAAGTTATTAAATGTATAGAAAAGCTGAAAAACAATAAGGCATGCGGTCAGGATAAAATAATTAATGAGTATTTAAAAGCGTCACATGATCGAATGATTGATATTTATGTATTGTTGTTTAATGTTGTTTTGCAGTCAGGAAAGGTTCCAACACAATGGGCTGTAGGTGAAATTATTCCATTGTACAAAAATAAAGGCTCCCAAGCTGACCCCACACATTATAGAGGAATTACTATACTCAGTTGTTTCGGAAAACTTTTCAGTCCAATTTTAAATGCTAGGTTATCAAACTTTTTGGAGAGTAATAATAAATTAGGTCAAGAACAAACAGGTTTCCGCACAGGTTTTTCAACACTAGACCATGTTTTTACTTTGCATTGTATATTAAAAAAATTTCTCAACAAAAAGAAGCGACTGTTTTGTGCATTTGTAGACTATGAAAAAGCGTTTGATAAAGTTCGCCGTGCATTTTTATGGGAGAAATTAGTTAGTTCTGATGTTAATGGGAAGTTTTTAGAAACTGTAAGAAATTTGTACGAAAATGCCAAGTCTTGCGTTAAAGTTAATAGTGAGTGTTCTGGATATTTTCCTAGTTTGTGTGGAGTTAGACAAGGGGAAAACTTGTCACCGCTGTTTTTTGCTCTATTTTTAAATGATCTAAAGCCTTTTCTGTTGGAAAACAGTAATGGTTTACAAACTATGTCAAGGGAGGCTATTGTGGTTGGAATGGAAGATACTGATGTAAATGCTTTGTTTCAAATGTTTTTATTACTGTATGCGGATGATACTGTGATCTGCTCAGAGTCTGAAAAAAACCAGCAAGAATGTTTAAACAAAATGCACGAATACTGTTTAAAATGGCATCTAAATATTAATGTAAACAAAACGAAAGCTATAGTTTTTTCCAGAGGTAAAATTAGATGTTAATATGAAATGTAGAATGCTTTCCTATTGGTATAAACTGATTAGTCCTATTCATAAAAATAAATTTTCAAGTATTGTGTATTGCTTTACTTATAAATTGTATATCAACAAGATGATTGAATCTAATTATTTATGTTTTATTGAAAAAACCTTAAATGAAATTGGTCTTTCTGGCCTTTGGACTTTTCAAGAAAATGTTCAATACTCAAGCGCATGGTTTAAAAAGAAAGTAAAAAGAAGCTTGTATGACCAGTATATCCATAAACGGTTTACAGAAATTGGAACAAAAAATATGTTTTGGAATTATCGAATGTTTAAAGATATGTTTGCATGTGAAGACTATGTCACACACCTGCCATATCAGCAATGTGTTTCAATGATGAAGTTTAGAACATTAAACAACAATTTGCCTGTACAGAAAGAACGTTATCTTAACATCCCGAGGTCAGAAAGAACTTGCACCAAATGTGTATCACAAGACATAGATGATGAATTCCATTATTGTCTTACCCCCGCGGGTTAGGGGGAAGAATTTACCCGATGCTCCCCAGCATGTCGTAAGAGGCGACTAACGGATTCTGTTTCTCTTTTTACCCTTGTTAAGTGTTTCTTGTATAGAAAATAGTCCATTTTTGTAAAGATTTTAGTCAAGCAGTATGTAAGAAATGTTAAGTCCTTTGTATTGGAGACTTGCATTCTCCCAGTAAGGTAATACATTGTACTACGTTGCAAGCCCCTGGAGCAAATTTTTGATTAGTGCTTTTGTGAACAAGAAACAATTAACAAGTGGCTCTATCCCATCTCCCCCCTTTCCCCGTTGCGATATAACCTTCGTGGTTGAAAACGACGTTAAACACCAAATAAAGAAAGAAAGAATTTGTTTGTCTGTGATTTTTTCAAAGAAGAAAGAGCTGAGTTGTTACCACCTTACTATTGGAAAAAACCTAATGCACTTAAATTTAAAAATTTGTTTGCTACTAAGAAAAAGAAATTGCTAAAGAATATTTTGGACTTTATTAATAGAATTTGTAAAAGTTTTTCATAATGTTTTTATTTGTTTATTTTTTTATTTACTATATTAGCATATATCATGATTGTATTGATTGTATTTATTGTTCAAAATGCCCCCATGGGTTATGGACTAATAAAACTTGAACTTGCATGGGAAAAGAATATATCCTTCCACTTACATGCAAATGTGTAAACCAAATATCTGGCTGCATCCGTTGCATTCCGAGCTTCTGACCCTTGCGAGGTAGTTCCCTTCTGTATCGGCCAGAAACTATGAATGGGAGACTTTGTCTTTAAATCTATTGACCTTCTTCAACTTTCTCGTCTTTGCCCTACTTCTTTTTTTTCGTTCTCTCGAGAAGTCGTGTGAACAAGGAAGCTTTACTTTGTGCCTTCCCGTTTTTCCCCAAAGAAATTGGACCGTCAATGGTAAAAAATGTTGTTTTCTTCGGTGTAAAGAACATACGGCGACATCTGTCAGGCGAGGTTCGATGTATATATTGCGAGGGTCTTGTAAGTACATTAATTTTCCTCTCGATTTCAGTGTGAAATTTAAAACGGAACATGTGCAAAATTAGAACACCATCTAGTAAGTGAGCATCGCCGATGTTTTTCTAAGCTCGAGATGATGTCTTCCGTCATCTCTCTGTCTCCTTCTCTTTGCATTCCTTCCTCTCTCTCTCTCTCTCTCTCTCCCTCTCTCTCTCTCTCTCTCTCTCTCTCTCTCTCTCTCTCTCTCTCTCTCTGTGCACCCTCTCTCTCTCTCTCTCTCTCTCTCTCTCTCTCTTTAATATAATGCAATTAAACAAGTGATGAATGTGTTTATCAATTCATTTAAAATGTAAATATACAAATTGACACTTTATCATTGACCATATTAAACTTTAAATGCAGTAGTATAGTTTTATTTGTATCTGTTTGTACAGTTATAATGTTTGCTCTGATAGTTCTTTGATTATATTGTCTAATGTTCTTGTTGACCCTATCTAAGGGCGAGGGCTGGATGTAAAAAATCATATATTCTTGCTTATCTATTACCCTCGATAAAAAAAGGTCTTGTCTTGTCTTGTCTTGGTCTTGTCTTGGTCTGGTCTTGGTCTTGTCTTGGTCTGGTCTTGGTCTGGTCTTGGTCTTGTCTTGGTCTTGTCTTGGTCTTGTCTTGGTCTTGTCTTGGTCTTGTCTTGTCTTGGTCTTGTCTTGTCTTGGTCTTGGTCTTGGTCTGGTCTGGTCTTGGTCTGGTCTTGTCTTGGTCTTGTCTTGGTCTTGGTCTTGTCTTGTCTTGGTCTTGTCTTTGTCTTGTCTTGTCTTGTCTTGTCTTGTCTTGGTCTTGTCTTGTCTTGGTCTGGTCTTGGTCTTGGTCTTGGTCTGGTCTGGTCTGGTCTTGTCTTGTCTTGTCTCTCTCTCTCTCTCTCTCTCTCTCTCTCTCTCTCTCTCTCTCTCTCTCTCTCTCTCAAAATCAAACCTTCCACTTTTTTGCCGGGTTTTTGCCTGCCTGACCCTCCTAGACCTCTTGCAGGTTTGCACCTGGCAGGTATTGCTGAGGGGAGCTTGTGTTACGTGGTAAATAACAAACCAGGTTTTTTGGCGAAACGAAGCAGGGGGTAGGGGAATGGGAGCTGAAGGGAAAGGGGTTTTCTGAGCCTCGGAGCCTTGCAAAGTATTCCCCTTCTGCTGTTTACGGCCAGCGGGCTCAGAAATGGGGGTTAGAGGTAACGGAGAAGGTGTGTGTGCGTGTGTGTGAGGGGGGTGATGGAGAAAGATTGTTCTTTGTGTGCAAGTCAGTTGGACCAACTTGTGCAAGTTGGACTGTGCAAGTGAGAAACAGAAACAACATCGCGGGAGACATGCACCGACTTACTTTCTTGCGCACGCGAGCGAACTAGAAGATGAAGAAGAATTGGTCGTGCAAAAATGTTGTAGCAACACACATAGGCTTACACACAAACACACACACACACACACATTTTTTCTGGGATTTTGGTAAGTGTGTTTAATCCACTCTGTCAAGTATAAGCACAGACAGGGAACTTGGTAGGGCCAGACAGACCGACAGAAAAAACCCACAAATATTCTAAAATAAATCAGTGCGCGAGATAGACTGCAGGAAATTGGGAATAAAACAAAGATTATTACAGATAATCTTTCTGTTGACGTTCAAATGTCTTCTTTTTTTTTTAAAGAGAGAGAGACAGACAGACAGACAGACAGACAGACAGAGAGATGGTGAGAGAGAGAGAGAGAGAGAGAGAGAGAGAGAGAGAGAGAGAGGGGGGGACAGAGACAGACAGACAGACAGACAATTAGAGACAGAGAGGCCTTAGGGAGATAGAAACAGAAAGAGAGGCACTGGCTAAAAATCATAACAGCCATAAACACCCTGCCTATCAAAAATTAGGCACAGCAGTCTTGAAAATGTCCATGAACTTCACCTGTTTCTACGTCTGCACGGCGATAGACGTGAAGTGTTTATGTTGCACGTGCCAAAGTTCAAGTTGTACGCGGATTACGCCAGACTGTGCACGTCAAGCGGGGCGTATGTCTAGCGTAGCGATGCGTATGATGGATGTATAGTGCTGCTGCTGTTACTGCATCAACAAAGCTGCTGCCAGAGAGATAAGCATAGTGATGGTAAGTGACTCGGAGAATATAAATATAATCAGTTTTTAAAATAAATCATGACAGACATATGAAGGCCGACTCTTTTTTTCTGTCTATAAATCGTTCTTCGCGAAGGTTATCAGCTCAGCTGTTCGTGAAAGGGTGCCAGCTAGGGTTGCCACGTACCCAGCAGCGAATGTAATATTGCATGAGAGGATCAAAAGAAAACAAGACACCCCACCCTCGTCCGTGACGACTTTGGAAGAGGGTGGGGCCCGGGGGGGGGGGGGGGGGTTACTGCATTCGATCCATCTGTGTTCCCACTCCCATCCCCCCCCCCCCCCCTGGTCTTTTTATCAAATTTTGCCTCATCGATTCGGGCTCGCCCATTTTAGGGCAGATCCAGCTTGTCCAAAAAATGCTTTATATGAGCAAAATTCCTGTGTCAAGATGTACATTTTTCTTTGTTTTACGTATGTATAAGATATCGTAATTACCTGAGGTTTACAAAACGATCTTAAGGCAGTTTTTGAAAAGCAAGAAGTTTCAAAACGGGCGCAGTATATATTTACAAATATTCTAGCGTAGCATATCTTTGGTATACGTCAAACTGTTGCCTACATATTCCTGCAAGAATCGACCTGTGTTACAAAGCGTCATAGGTTTTGTACGGGGATATAAAAATAGCATAGTGTAACGTAATTACGTGCGTTTTACATTAGACTTGGCGATGGGTTTATTTATTGGGCTGGATTTAGCTCACGAAAGATTCTAGAGTGTAACATTGGAGGAGCCCCAACACCAACTAAAAAGAAAGATATTAATCTCTACCATAAGGTCGGTCAAGCGAAATTGACTCATCAACTCACTGTAACCAAGTGCTCTGGGTTGTGTTCCCAGAGAGACTAGATATATCTCTGTGGTTGTGTTCCCAGAGAGACTAGTCTATATCTCTGTGGTTGTGTTACGTCTACTCAGATTCATCATCTGCCTTGCTAAATGCTTCCCCTGACCATTCAATCAGGTCCAAGCGTCCTGTCAGAGTCAGGACTAATTAACAGCCTATGTCTTAATTACCTCAGCGTGCACCCTTAGTGTGCACAGTTGTGCATTAATTAAGAACCAGACTGCATTCTCTGCATTTCTGATACTGGACGTTGGAGTGGCGCTTACCTTGATCTCTCGCTCTGTACTGGGTAGTGTGGCCAATGAACTGAAGCGAAGGAAAATACAGTGGAACCCCCTTTTTAAGACCTCCAAAAATCTTAGAAAATCAGGTCTTACAAGGGAGGAAGTCGTAAAGTGTGGTGTTCTCAAAGGGAGGAAGTCGTAAAGTGTGGTGTTCTCAAAGGGAGGAAGTCGTAAAGTGTGGTGTTCTCAAAGGGAGTAAGTCGTAAAGTGTGGTGTTCTCAAAGGGAGGAAGTCGTAAAGTGTGGTGTTCTCAAAGGGAGGAAGTCGTAAAGTGTGGTGTTTTCAAAGGGAGGAAGTCGTAAAGTGTGATGTTCTCAAAGGGAGGAAGTCGTAAAGTGTGGTGTTCTCAAAGGGAGGAAGTCGTAAAGTGTGGTGTTCTCAAAGGGAGGAAGTCGTAAAGTGTGGTGTTCTCAAAGGGAGTAAGTCGTAAAGTGTGGTGTTCTCAAAGGGAGGAAGTCGTAAAGTGTGGTGCTCTCAAAGGGAGGAAGTCGTAAAGTGTGGTGTTCTCAAAGGGAGGAAGTCGTAAAGTGTGGTGTTCTCAAAGGGAGGAAGTCGTAAAGTGTGGTGTTCTCAAAGAGAGGAAGTCGTAAAGTGTGGTGTTCTCAAAGGGAGTAAGTCGTAAAGTGTGGTGTTCTCAAAGGGAGGAAGTCGTAAAGTGTGGTGTTCTCAAAGGCAGGAAGTCGTAAAGTGTGGTGTTCTCAAAGGGAGGAAGTCGTAAAGTGTGGTGTTCTCAAAGGGAGGAAGTCGTAAAGTGTGGTGTTCTCAAAGGGAGGCTCCACTGTGGCGTGTACTTACCAAGAGAAATTTTAGCTGATTGTGGCCTGGTCATGAATTACTCATTTACTACCAGACCCCACCCTAGTGGCTCGAAATCTCCACGGCAATCTGAAGGACCAACAGCGCACTGCCACATTCATAGCTGAGACTGGAGTGTCTATCTAATGAACGATGAGAAGAACAAGAACAAAAAGATGATGAACAAGAACAAGAACAAGAACAAGTAGTTACGGAATTTGAAGCTGAAGAAACCGTGCAATACTGCTTTTCCCAGGTCCGTTCTGTATACTGATTAAGATCATCCTGAACTCAGGTCAAAATTAGTTCGGCTCATTCTCTCCCTGACAGGATGCCTTGTCTGACAAGGAAACCGATTTTTATTTTTTTTTAATTTTTTTTTACATATTTAGAGCTTTTTGTAATGTATTATTGATATAAGCAGATTCGCGATCGTCGATAATGATTTTTCATGGTGTTTTGTAATTTTTAAATTACAAAGGAATTGATATGTAAGACAGTTTCAAGCGAGCTATTTTTCGCGGCTGTATTTTACTGTGCAAACAACTAAATATGGCAGAAGTGTCACGTGATAATCAACCGTTTGGTTTCGGCGCTCACTGGAGCAGACGAATTTTTCTGTAACCAGTTGACAGTGATGAAACCATACATTACGGTCTCCTTCCGGCAGCAGTCCCAAAATTTCGACTTGTTTTGACCTTAGAACGATGTCTTTATCATAACTGTGAAGAACAGAACGGAGATCACTGTCGAAGTCGGCCAATCTGCAATCATTTTCGTCTCGCGAACACTGATCTCAAATTTAGATCAGTGCTCGCGAAAAACATATGGGAGATAACTTTGTATTCTTCTTTTGATAGATTCGCGTAGGGCTGTAGCGTCCGGTCAGAGAGACAACTGGCAATAGCCGTGGAGCGATGCTTATCAGAATGGATTAAGATATGTTAACACTGCTTACTTTCTCAAAAGGAAACGTTTTCAAGCATTGTGTACGTATCCCAACACATGCAACATGAAAACACCAAGAACCGAGGCACAAAAAGCTTGCTCGGCACTGATCGTGCAAAAAGATGGTTATTAAAGATTGACGGTTTGTTCATTTCAATGTAATTGTATCTGTTTGTGACGATCTTTTTTCAGAACTACTTTTTATTTGCATACGTATAATTATATCCGTAGTGTCTACGTACTTACTGACTCCGCCTTTGTTTTATGACGCGGTAATTGAACGGGGTTTGTTTTAAAGCCTTTCATTAACCGACTTTTACTTCGAGACCCGTTATTAACCCGCAATATCAATCAGTAGAATTTCAGGCCATTTTATTTTTGTGCTGCACATTAACCTTTATTCCTGGTAGGAACAAGCGCCATTAAAACCATCAACGCCACACACTCACGCACATATCCCGTTCACACAGAAATTACCTTGCTGATTGCAGCACCAGTGCCTTGGGTGCAAAGCGGGGTTCACGTGCAATCTCATTGATGCGTGCACTGCTCTCACCACTAATTTCATCTTCCGTGACGTTTCACATTTAATTATCCAAATGAATGTTGACAGGTGTTTTATCATCTCTTCTTCTTCTGCTTCGTTCATGGGCTTAGACTCCTACGTTCAGTCATGTTTTTAGCACGAGTGGATTTTTATGTGTATGACCGTTTTTACCCCGCCATTCGGGCAGCATACGCCGATTTCGGGGGAGGCATGCTGGGTATTTTCGTGTTTCTATAACCCACCGAACTCTTACATGGATTACATGATCTTTTCCGTGCGCACTTGGTCTTGTAAGCACGCGAAGGGGGTTAAGTCACTAGCAGGTCTGCACATTAGTTGACGAGGGAGATCGGAAAAATCTCCACTCTTAACCCACCAGGCGGCAGCGACCGGGATTCGAACTCACGACCTCCCGATTAGGAGGCCGATGTCTTACCACCACGCCACTGCGCCCGTCTTTATCATTTCAATTAACGGTTCTGACAAGTTTCGCTGGAGCGGGGGGGTCTCAGAACAGTTGCGGCTGTTGTGGTTTTTAGTGAACCTGTGCAGGTTTGCTTGCACCGGAAGAAATCACCTGCTTCTGCTGAATGAGTTTACCTGTTATGCTTGAGTAAAAAAAAGTAAATTGGGTGCAAGCCTGCTGCAATGCGGCTCCATTAATTTAATGGTTTCTATGCATCAGTTGACCTTTTGTTTTGAACTGGTGGTTG
The DNA here is from genome assembly GCF_037325665.1 of Littorina saxatilis. Taxonomy (NCBI): domain Eukaryota; kingdom Metazoa; phylum Mollusca; class Gastropoda; order Littorinimorpha; family Littorinidae; genus Littorina; species Littorina saxatilis. The sequence goes on along the minus strand of NC_090250.1, from coordinate 3,805,820 downwards.
TGGTGGTTGTGGTGGTTCTTGCGGTTCTTTTAATCAAAACTGTTTCTTCTTATATTTTTTGTTTTTTTAAAATTGTTTTTGCAAGTCATAGTTGTGATTGATTGTGATAGTTCTTGCGCATATGTGCATCGTAAGAAATAAGCTGCCTCTACGAATGCAGCTTTTATGCTTGAGAAAAAGGGAACATTTCGTGTAAAAGGTAAAGGTAAAGGTATTCCCATAACCATCTGGTCGTAGGGGAGAGAGATGTTAGAGATCTCAACTTTTCTGGGGGCCAGCTTTATGAGGGCGGTGCCCATCTCCTCTCCCTCGCTGCCTTTGCCTTCCCCGGCCCTGAATAGGGTCAGGTACCCATTTCCAGCTGGGTGGACTGGAGAGCGCTCGGAAAAATCGGGTATTTGTATTTGTCCCCGAGTGGGGGACGACTCGGGGACGAACCACGGTCTCCAGCGTGAGAGGCAAGCGCTCTAACCACTGCGCCACTCCGCTCACCGTGTAAGACTGTTTAAATACGACTTTAATTAAATGGTGTCTATGCTTGAACTGATTTTGTTTGTGGTCGTAGTAGTGATTGATTGTGATAGTTCTCGCGCGTACGTGAATGGTAAGAAATCAGCTGCCTCTGCGAATGCGGCTTTTATGCTTGAGAAAAGGGTAACACAGCGGGCAAGCCTGTTTTAATACGACTTTAATCTTAATGTGTTTTGTCCCTGAACTGATACTGTGTTCTCCATCTTCTATACGTTGAAGTATGCACTTGAAGAAAATAACTGCACTGCATCACTTACTGTGGTGCTTGGAGACATTTGGTGCATATGTTTTGCTCTCGTTTTGCTGCACTTTACAATGGTGTGTTAAATTGTTCTATTGTAGCAGTAAAATGTCAGATTCTGCACTAGTCTGGAACTCTTCTGAGTGTTTATTGACCAATTTGTATTTTTCGGAATGTTGATTCTGCTTTAAGTACAACTACTACTACTAGCTACTACTCTCTCTTTTTCTCTTCTCCTCCCCCTCTCTATATATCTCTTTCTCTCTTCCCCTCCCCCTCTCTATATATCTCTTTCTCTCTTCCCCTCCCCCTCTCTATATATCTCTTTCTCTCTTCCCCTCCCCCTCTCTATATATCTCTTTCTCTCTCCCTCTCTATATATCTCTTTCTCTCTTCCCCTCCCCCTCTCTATATATCTCTTTCTCTCTTCCCCTCCCCCTCTCTATATATCTCTTTCTCTCTCCCTCTCTATATATCTCTTTCTCTCTCCCTCTCTATATATCTCTTTCTCTCTTCCCCTCCCCCTCTCTATATATCTCTTTCTCTCTTCCCCTCCCCCTCTCTATATATCTCTTTCTCTCTCCCTCTCTATATATCTCTTTCTCTCTCCCTCTCTATATATCTCTTTCTCTCTCCCTCTCTATATATCTCTTTCTCTCTTCCCCTCCCCCTCTCTATATATCTCTTTCTCTCTTCCCCTCCCCCTCTCTATATATCTCTTTCTCTCTTCCCCTCCCCCTCTCTATATATCTCTTTCTCTCTTCCCCTCCCCCTCTCTATATATCTCTTTCTCTCTTCCCCTCCCCCTCTCTATATATCTCTTTCTCTCTTCCCCTCCCCCTCTCTATATATCTCTTTCTCTCTTCCCCTCCCCCTCTCTATATATCTCTTTCTCTCTTCCCCTCCCCCTCTCTATATATCTCTTTCTCTCTCCCTCTCTATATATCTCTTTCTCTCTTCCCCTCCCCCTCTCTATATATCTCTTTCTCTCTTCCCCTCCCCCTCTCTATATATCTCTTTCTCTTTCCCTCTCTATATATCTCTTTCTCTCTCCCTCTCTATATATCTCTTTCTCTCTTCCCCTCCCCCTCTCTATATATCTCTTTCTCTCTTCCCCTCCCCCTCTCTATATATCTCTTTCTCTCTCCCTCTCTATATATCTCTTTCTCTCTCCCTCTCTATATATCTCTTTCTCTCTCCCTCTCTATATATCTCTTTCTCTCTTCCCCTCCCCCTCTCTATATATCTCTTTCTCTCTTCCCCTCCCCCTCTCTATATATCTCTTTCTCTCTTCCCCTCCCCCTCTCTATATATCTCTTTCTCTCTTCCCCTCCCCCTCTCTATATATCTCTTTCTCTCTTCCCCTCCCCCTCTCTATATATCTCTTTCTCTCTTCCCCTCCCCCTCTCTATATATCTCTTTCTCTCTTCCCCTCCCCCTCTCTATATATCTCTTTCTCTCTTCCCCTCTCCCTCTCTATATATCTCTTTCTCTCTTCCCCTCCCCCTCTCTATATATCTCTTTCTCTCTTCCCCTCCCCCTCTCTATATATCTCTTTCTCTCTTCCCCTCCCCCTCTCTATATATCTCTTTCTCTCTTCCCCTCCCCCTCTCTATATATCTCTTTCTCTCTTCCCCTCCCCCTCTCTATATATCTCTTTCTCTCTTCCCCTCCCCCTCTCTATATATCTCTTTCTCTCTTCCCCTCCCCCTCTCTATATATCTCTTTCTCTCTTCCCCTCCCCCTCTCTATATATCTCTTTCTCTCTTCCCCTCCCCCTCTCTATATATCTCTTTCTCTCTTCCCCTCTCCCTCTCTATATATCTCTTTCTCTCTTCCCCTCCCCCTCTCTATATATCTCTTTCTCTCTTCCCCTCCCCCTCTCTATATATCTCTTTCTCTCTCCCTCTCTATATATCTCTTTCTCTCTCCCTCTCTATATATCTCTTTCTCTCTTCCCCTCCCCCTCTCTATATATCTCTTTCTCTCTTCCCCTCTCCCTCTCTATATATCTCTTTCTCTCTTCCCCTCCCCCTCTCTATATATCTCTTTCTCTCTTCCCCTCCCCCTCTCTATATATCTCTTTCTCTCTCCCTCTCTATATATCTCTTTCTCTCTCCCTCTCTATATATCTCTTTCTCTCTTCCCCTCCCCCTATCTATATATCTCTTTCTCTCTCCCTCTCTCCCTGCCAACCTTTCTAACCCCCTCCCCCTGTTTCAGTCTCTGCACGCCTGTCGCCCCACACACTCTCTTCCCCCTTCTCTCCCTCCACCCCCCCCCCCCCCCCCCCTCTCTCTCTCTCTCTCTGTTTCCCACAACCTGAATCCATCACATATACCAACCCCTCGTCAGTTTCAGTCCCTGCACGTCTGCCCCCCCCCCCCCCTCTCTCCCTCCCCCTCCCTCCCTCCTCTCTCCCTCCACCCGCCCCCACCCCCCCCCCCCTCTCTCTCTCTTCCCTTTTCACCTGCCGAAGCCATCACATTCACCAATTTTTCACCGGAGCAACCCCTCGTCTGTTTCATATGGTGCGCCAAATTGATATTACTATCGTTAAGTTATAAAGGGTTTTGAAACTATCGTTATCTGTTATAAAGAGTTTCGAAACTATCGTTAACTGTTATAAAGAGTTTCGAAACTATCGTTATCTGTTATAAAGAGTTTCGAAACTATCGTTAACTGTTAAATAGAGTTTCGAAACTATCGTTAACTGTTATTTAGAGTTATATCAATAGCGCGTTTGTGCGCGCTATTGCTAAAACTATGAATAACAGATAACGAGGGTTTCGCAAAACGGCGGCATGGTGCGCGCAAGTGATATTACTATCGTTAACTGTTATATAGAGTTTCTAAAAATAGCGATGGCGTGGTCGGATGTTTCGATGCCGGCAAAATGGCTGCTGAACGTTTCGTTCGAGCGAATTTGCACTAAATTACTACAACATTTAGTAGATCATATTCAACTAACTGTCGTCTGATAAGTCCATCATTTCGCTGCTTCGTTTAATCAAGTAATCAAATCTTCGTTACAGCTAGCACGCTTCCTGTTTTCACAGAAATATTTGTCAGTGTCAGCTTGACCCGTTCTAGCTACCGCGCTGTGTGCGGGTCAGTTTGTACACATACGGCTGGCATGCATGCAGTGTGCAACGGTCAGTGTCAGTACCCAAAACACGATGCGAAAGCATGCAGTGTTTTCCAAAACGCGTCGTGGGGAATGTCACGTTGTTTTGTGTTTGTTTTGAAAAAAACCCCACTGTTTTGTGTAGCCGTGCGTCTGTCATGGTCTTTTCCGCGAATATTCAGTAGGCCTACCGTCTTCAAACCGCACACGTGGAAAACGGTACGGCCGAAAGTACAAATGATATGATAAAGCTAATATTAAACAAACTCAACAATGATTTGAGAAGACGACAACAGAAGAACGGTCAATAACTAATGTTGTAGTTTTTTAAATTGTGTTTCTAGTTAAAATGTACATTTCGTAGCAAAAAGACAGTTTTGCAATGGCAGTTTCAGGGTTTTCCCATTTGGGAACGATACCGACGCGCTTTTGATAAAACTATCGTTAGCTGTTATATAGAGTTTCTGAAACTCTATCTAACAGATAACGATAGTTTCGAAACTCTACATAACAGTTAACGATAGTTTCAAAACTCTGTATAACAGTTAACGATAGTTTCAAAACCCTATATAACAGTTAACGATAGTAATATCAATTTGGCGCACCATAGTTTCAATCCCAGCTCGCCTGTCCCCCCTCCCCCCTTTCTCTCCCCCCCCCCCCTCTCCCTCCACTCCCCTCCTCTCTCTCTCTTCCCCTTTCACCTGCCGAAGCCATCACATTCACCAATTTTTCACCAAAGCAACCCCTCGTCTGTTTCAGTCCCAGCTCGCCTGCCCCCCCCCCCCTCTCTCTCTCTCTCTCTCTCTCTCTCTCTCTCTCTCTCTCTCTCTCTCTCCCCCCCCCTCTCTCTCTCCCCCTCTCTCCCTCCACTCTCTCTCTCTCTCACCTACCACAGCCATAACATTCACCTATTTTTCACTATAGCAACCCCTCGTCTGTTTCAGTCCCAGCTCGCCTGTCCAAAATCTCCATCCTCAACGCTCTGCGCTCCGGAACGTACGTCGTGAACGAGCCCCCTCCCCCTCCCCCTCCACCCTCGCGAAACGACGACCAGGACAACATCGACAACGACAACGACAACGTCCCTGTCGTCAACAACGACGAGGCAGCCACCGTCAACAGCGCGAACGACAACAACACCGCCAAGATGACAGACAACGGGGTGGTGGCCAATGAAGACTGCGCAGAGGTCGCCATGACCAAAATGCCGGAACAGGGCTACCCGGAACAGGATGTGATGCCGGAACTTCCGCCCCTGCCCATCCGGAAGGCGCACTCTGTCCACAGGTGAGTCAGTCTGTAGTTATGAAGGTTTGAGGATTGAATATGGTTGGAAACTGTGAATTTGTCGGGTTCTCTATTTTTCGCTTTGTTTGTTTGTTTGGTTTTTTGTTTGTTTGTTTGTTTGTTTTTTTGAGTTTTATTAATTCTGATTTTCAAAGAAAGCCTCACTCTGTTCACAGGTGAATAACATTACCTTTGACACCCTCGATTTGCAACATGTCGATGTGTAGTATTTATGACTTCGAGTTTCTCAAACTGTATAGCCTGTATACGATCTGGTAACAGTTCGCAGAGCAAAGAAGATTATAAGGATAGTGCCACTAAAGAAAATACATGTAATGCTTCAGAAGGTTAAGAAATGATAGAAGTAGTGACCAAATTGCACTGTTTATTGGCACGCACACACGAATCTATATATATATACGGCTTGTGTCTGTCTGTCTGTCTGTCTCTGTGTGTGTGTCTGTGTGTGTGTGTGTGTGTGTGTGTGTGTGTGTGTGTGTGTGTGTGTGTGTGTGTGTGTGTGTGTGTGTGTGTGTGTGTGTGTGTTCGCGATGCACGGCCAATGTTCTCGATGGATCTGCTTCAAATTTGGTGGGCATATTCAGGTAGACCCCGGACACAACCTGGTCGATGAGAATTTTCAACACGTGCCCTCAGCGCGCAGCGCTGAACCGATTTTGTTTTTTCTGTAGATCCATTCCCAGTAACTCTTCCTTATCTTCTCCAGTGTTTTGTGCGTTTATCTCCCTTCCTTCCAAGCAGCTTCAGATATTCCCGTTACTATTTTTAAAAGGTCACTGCACTGTCCAGAACGCGGCTTTCCTTGCATGTACCCGTAAATTGTCCTCACTGTAAAAGTGCAAAGGTCGAATCTATTTATCGAAAAATCCACTGTCATCTATCTCTATATATTTATATATATAGATAGATATATATATATATACGGCTTCTGTGTGTGTGTGTGTGTGTGTGTGTGTGTGTGTGTGTGTGTGTGTGTGTGTGTGTGTGTGTGTGTGTGTGTGTGTGTGTAGGCAACACCTGTGGATTGTAGAGTTCTGTTTGTGATGGGGTCTGGCGGCTTTTGTCTCTCTGTATGTTCTGGCCTTCCTTTGAGAAGCCATAACAGTTATTATAGGGCTTAGAAATAAGCTCTAAAATTCGCAATCCCGTTTGAGTGGACTTCGCCTTCAAAGGTGATTGTGGTGTTTCGGCACTCGGTTACATTTGGCGTCGTCGACAGGGATGGGACTCGACATGAAATGTTCAGGCCACTGATTCATTTTCGTGCTCTTCCCATTCCACCAACCTGGGAGGGACCTAAGCTTGGCGGGTCCATGGTTCGGAACTTTGGGGACAAAGTTCATTCAAAGGGGGTCGAGTGTGACAGGGAAACTACCATCGCCCTTCTCAGCAGACTCTGCAGAGTTGTTCGCCTTAGAAGTTGTCAGCTATTTATAGCTAGCTCGCCAGGCAACACCTGTGGATTGTAGAGTTCTGTTTGTGATGGGGTCTGGCGGCTTTTGTCTCTCTGTATGTTCTTGCCTTCCTTTGTGTGGGCACAAACTGGTGGATGGAAATGTTCAACACGTGCTCTAAGACGGCAAACCGCCACGCTGTCTGTCTCTGTCTCGCGATTCACCCGGCTTCGCCGGGTATTCCTCTAGTAAGAAATACATACAGAGACTGACACAGTGACAGAGAGACGAAATGCTAGAACTGAAGATAGTCTGGGCAACGAAGCCTAGACTATCTTTGCGAGAACTCCAGGAAAGGATTCTGCATGGGTGAGGGGGGCATCAGGAAAAATATATCTGGGGAAAAATCTGGAGCCTTCAAAGCAAAGTTTTATTTCTTTGCACTGGATCTCAGGCGTTGGCTGTGTGCCAAGAGTTATCAGTGGTGGCTAAACTATAAACTCTGCCGAGTTTGATGTAAATACGAATAACGTGTAGCCACCCTGCCGTCGACTGATGGCTCTACCCGAAGTTAATAAGCCCTCGTTAATTTAACATCAGAAGGGTTTTAAAGGGTCCCGCTACTGATGAAAGAAGTCAGGCTTGCTCCCTGCAGTGTCCTTTAGAGCGCTACAACTTGACCATTACCTCGTTATATGTACACCTTATCAGCATTCTTTATCTCTTCTTCGTTACCTTGGTTTTCCTCATCGCACATCTCTCTTCTTCTTCTTTGTCGTCGTCGTCGTCTTTTTTTGCTGCATACTTTTCATCCTTCTCCTTATTCTTTTTCTTTTCTGTTTCTTTTCTTCTTCGTTCACTTCTTTGTGTTTGTCGGAATGTTGATTCAGCTATAGGTAAAACTACTACTACCAGCTACTACTCTCTTTTTCTCTTCCCCCCGCCTCTCTCTCTCTCTCTCTCTCTCTCTCTCTCTCTCTCTCTCTCTCTCTCTCTCTCTCTCTCTCTCTCTCTCTCTCTCTCTCTTATGGACCGAAGGCCTAACAAATAAAATTTCCGTCTCTCTCTCTCTCTCTCTCTCTCTCTCTCTCTCTCTCTCTCTCTCTCTCTCTCTCTCTCTCTCTCTCTCTCTCTCTCTCTCTCTCTCTCTCTCGTCTTCTCTGTACGCTCTTCATTTCCAGAGTATCCACATTGTGTTAGAACTCTCCTTCACGTCGTTCTCATTATTGAGCTTTTCGCCATGATCGCCTGGTCATCACACCACCCACATTGAAACAGATATAACGGGTTACAACCCCGTGATATAGATCTGCTTTTAGGTGTAAAGTCAAAACAAGATTGCACAGTGCCTTTAGTGTCCGTTCGGGAACAGGGAAGAGCCAAAACTAGGACGAGTGTGGCATAATTATATAAACAACCATTCAACAAAAATTTTAAAGTTTGAAGCAAAATCACAGACCTCTCTTGAGAATAGTCTCCTGTCCGCCCAGCCGACCTTCCCCTTGATCCTGCTTGTGACCTCGATGTTTGATGCCCCTGCAAGGGGCACGGTACTCTGTAAGCACCCAAAACCTCAAAGAGATAACTGGCGGAAACCTTCCTATTGGGGCTGATTTCAGGAAGGCACAATCCCAAACCGGTTTTTGAGCAGCAATGGATTTTCCTCCATTCAGCTCTATTTCCGTTTCAGATAACCCAGATTTGTAAATTGGGTTCCTGGCATTTATGTGTGCCTTTTTCTTACTCGTTGCGCTCGTTTTTTTCTTGTGGTAAGCTGCAGGTTCCGCCCCTCGACAACCACCCCCGCCCCACCTCCACGAACTGTCTTGATAATGAGGCAACCCCCCCCCCCCCTCATTCCCCTTTGAGGACGCAGACGAGAAAAAGGAAGCTGAAGTTCACATCGATCAACTGGCTTTAAACGGATATATTCCTCCAACCTGACAACAATTTATTTTCGTGGACTTGGCCCTGAAGAACAATGGCGCCTCGTTTTTGCGCAAGACCTTACTTTTAAAATCTAAATAATAAATTGACAGCTTGTTACACAAACATTCTTTAATCATAAAAGAATTCGTTTTTCATCAAGACAAGATCAGAACAATTCGAAGTTGTGAAAGTTTAAAAAAAAGAAAAGCCCGGAAGCAGGGTCACGCAAGGGTCGTAGCAGACGACGGCCCGGTTTATCAGTGCAAATCGCCGTTCCTCTCAACAGTCAAAAGCCATCGCTAGAGTTCTTGTGAACCACAGCCGTTGTTTCGTGCATAAAAAACGTGCTATTGTAGATAAGCTCACGTCGAGTCGCATTCAAATGACTAACTATGACGACTGCATTGTGAAAAGGGGGAAAACTGGATCACACGGGTTCACGATGGCTCAGGGGTAAGATAAACCACGCAAAAATAAATTCTTTGAAAATTGTTCGCTCTTTACGGAGGGCACCTAGGATGTTCTCAATTGGTGAGTGTTTAAATGAAAGGGTGTTTGTACTGTGTGTAAAAGCCTGACCGTATCTGTGGTGGTTTACGGGAGGCTTACTCTGCCTTTAAACTGGGTCAAAATGATAAAGAGAGGTAAGTTCTCAACAATTGTGAGTTATTTGTCCTTTTCTGAAGGTGAAACTCGCAAGAGCACAGCATCCCTCAGCTCTCCCCTCCCCTCTCTCTCTCTCTCTCTCTCTCTCTCTCTCTCTCTCTCTCTCTCTCTCTCTCTCTCTCTCTCTCTCTCTCTCTCTCTCTCTCTCTCTCTCTCTCTCTCTCTGTGTCTCCCCTCTACCTCCGCCCCCCAGCCACCACCATCACCACCAAAGTACTGCTTTTATCTTCTGCAGCGGAAATGTATGGTAGAGTTATCAGGATATCATAGGTACCCGCTGGCCGTAGCTCCAGGGAATATCGCATGACTAAATGAAGCTGCTTCGTCTTCTGGTGTAGGTGTCAGTGTCATGCGTCTACCATTTACAGTGCTTGACCGGGACTGCAAATGTAAAGTTGTTTTGGGGACGTTTAGCCTGATATTAATTGGGCGAAGTCGACTTCTCGAAGCTTTGGCTTTGCCTTTTCGGTAAAAAGACGTTGGGAGGTCAACTTCGGGCTCAGTTAAGGAAGGCCTTATTAGACGACATATTTTAATCAAATTTCAGGCATGAGATTTTCCCTCTGTTCCCATGTTCTTCTTCTTCTTGTCGTTCGCTGTTAGATCGTCAGTCCGGACTGCATGGCTTCTTCTTCTTCTTTTCGATCGCCGATCACACTTGGAGTCCAGATCTTGAGATATAATTAGTGGTCCTCTGCAGCGCAGCCACTGGCCCGTACAGCTTGTTGTGCAGGGACTCCGGCATTGGCCAGATTTCCTCTCTCAGCACCTGGTGGTTCCTGCAGTCTCGTAGAATGTGGGCCGTGTCCTGCTCTGCTTCCCCACAAGAACACATGGGGGAGGGCACAACATGCAGCTTCTTGTGGAGATGCTGGTTAAGTCTGTTGTGTCCCGTTCTCAGGCGGAAGATGACCACCTGCTGTGGTCTGGATAGCAGGTGGTAGCTCTCCTGTGGCTGGGGCGTCCTGTGCAGAGACTTAATGATGGTCTTCATCTCTGTCAGGCTCACAGGGTTGTTCTCTTGCTCATCTTCTGCACCCAGCTTTGCCATCCTGTCCGCCTCTTCGTTTCCCTGTACACCACAGTGGGAGGGGATCCATTGCAGTACTGTCCTCAGGCTTTTGATGTTGTGTAGAGCGTGTTCCAGCTGAGGCAGTTTGCTACTGGTCATTGCTTGTAGTACTGACAGAGCGTCAGTCAGGAAGACCACCTGGTTGTTATGGTTGACTCTGTCGTTGATGGTGTATGCTGCATGGATCAGTGCCTGTACCTCAGCTCTGTAGTTTGTACAGTGGAGGCCTATTGGTATAGCCTCTGCTTGCCTCTCTCCACTGGGGTATTGGACATACACCCCCGCTCCTCCATTTTTGACGGCCTCTGTGGCTGACCCATCAGTAAACACCCGTATCCATGCTTCTTGGGGGAAACGTGCTGTCCTCTCCAAGTCCTCTCTGGGGCCGTATAGCTTCTTTTGTAGCGCTGTCTCCTCTGGCCAGATGGTGTCCCTCAGAGCACTGTGGTATGGACAAGCATATCCAAAGGTCCAGAGATCATTCTTGACATCCCCAGATTACGCCAGTGTGCTTAATTTGTTTCTATAGAAGGTCCAGGAGGGGGAGGTGCACGCGTACCGGACAATAATAAGTGAGCGTTATGCAGAACGAATCTCCTGGTGCCTAAACAACAACAAACAATCGTTAACTTTGTTAAATGTCAACGCTTCTTTATCTATTCTTGTAGGTGCCAGATGACCGGTACCGCATTACTCTCCATGACTTCCTGTTGCTTACACCAACTCTACTTGATTTTTTAGTCCATACTGAGAGCTCTTACTCCTCCTAGTTTCTAAGATCATAATCAGGATCATTATTCAATCAAGATCATTATTCAATCAAGATCATTATTCAATCAAGATCATTATTCAATCAAGATTAACATAACTGTGTTTCTGGACTTGTCTCATTCGTCATCTCATGCCAAGTGGTAATATCTGGTTTTCCCCAAGATTAAATGTTTAGTGCTTCCAGATCTTACCGATTTTCTCTGTATACGTTCTCATTGAGTAACTACCTGGCATGGTACATGTGTTCAGCGCTATGAACTATTTCCAGTTTACAGCTTCGCAATAACTGTCACATAGCTCTAGCCGAGTCTACACCTGCTCCCATCATCAAGTGGATATTTCGGAGTCTGCGATCGCGAGATCTTTGCCGTATCGCTTTAAATCAAGCACCAACGAAAGAGTCAGATAGTTTTTCCCGGATTTCACGTGCAAGCGACTTAGCACGAAGAGAGAGAGAGGGAGTGATGGGATGCGAAGAAAAAAGGGAGGATGGGGTAGAAACAAAGAGTTCCCCCTACCATACGAATATATGCAATGAAGCGCTTTGGTAGGAATGATAAAGTTGCTGTGTTTCTCTCTGCATTGGAGCTCTCAAATGATATGGGCAATTTTTACTTGTAGTAGAGTCAGCTTTCAAATGATGAGAAAACGTCTCAGGAGATGAGACAATTCTGCCTCGATACTGACTCCTGTTTTGACTGTATTTTACTACTCCCCCATGCTTACACAGTTGCGCTAACTAGACAACTGCCTGCACATCCACCATCAAACTGTCTGATTAATTAATACGGCCAAAGACATGCCACAGCTAAGCTAAAATATCTTTGGTACGGGTTGATTAAGATACATTGGATACTAGAATGAATACCCGCTTCGCCGGGTAGCCGGCTTCGCCGGGAAGAAGTACTTAGAGCCGTACGCCGGCTTCGAACAATGGACCCGCCAAGCTTAGGTCCCTCCCAGATTCGTGGAATGGGAACAGCACGAAAATGATTCAGTGGCCATAATGCCATTCCTGACCATATCGAGTCCCATCCTTGTCGACGAATGTAACCGTGTTAATCACCTTTGGAGGCGAACTCCACTCAAACAGGACTGAGCAAGTTATGGCTTCTCAAAGGAAGGCCAGTACATAAAATTACACAAAAGCCGCCAGACCACATCACAAACAGAACTGAAGAATGCACAGGTGTTGCTTACATAGAGACACACACACTCACACACACACACACAAAAACACAGAGAAGCCGTATCTATAGAGAGATAGATGACAGTGTATTTTTCGCGTGGCTATAAATTGATTCGACCTTTGCACTTTTACAGTGAGGATAATTTACGGGTCCAATTTACGTTCTGTACACTGCGTTGACCTTCTAAAAATAGTAACGCCGGGAATATCCGAAGACGCTCAGCGCAGTGGACAGCGCAGTGTAGTAACTTACAACTGAACGGGAAAGCCACACGAAGGAAGGGAGATAAACGCCAAACACTGGAGAAGATAAGGAAGAGTTACTTATAATGGTGAAATGAACACAAAAACGAAAATGAGTTCAGCGCTGCGCGCTGAGAGCACGTGTTGAAATATCTCATCGATGATATTGTGTCCGGGGTGTAGCTGAATACGGTGTCCAAATTTGAAAAAGATCCACCGAGAACTTTGGCGTTGTGATGTGGTGTAGCGGCTATGGTGTGTCGGTATGGGGGCCCGGGTCGCTGAGGTGGAACCAAAATCGGTTCAGCGCTGCGCGCTGAGAGCACGTGTTGAAATATCGACCAGGTTGTGTCCTGTACCGGGTCAACCTGAATATGCCCACCAAATTTGAAGCAGATCCATCGAGAACTTTGGCCGTGCATCGCGCACAGACAGATACACACACACACACACAGACACACAGACACACAGACTCTAGTCGTATATATATATAGATGAGACATCTGACTTCTGAGGCAAATGTATGTATCCACCATGATCTCCGGGAAGAGTGCAAAGAAATCTGCATGAATCCTTCATTTTCATCCGTACCAGAGTAGCCTCCCCGGTAATGGAGAGTACGTGGTAGAGGGCGCTGGCGCGAGAAGGATTAGAGAGGAGGCTGATGGTACAGACGGGAATATCATAGCTACTCTTTTTCTTTTACGCCGGTTCGTTCGAGTACTAAGTTATGCAATATCCAATGCATCTTTGATGTCCTCGAGGAATTTCGTCTTGCGAGAGAATCGGTTAAGATTTTAAATATGGTACATCTGCTAAACAAAGGGAAGTAAGCGCGCTAAATGTATACATGTGTCATGGAGTAAGTGAGAGTTATTCGGAACCTATCTCCTGGCACCTGAGAGAATAACAAGCATTGAAATGAACAAACGACTTTCATTCTCATTATATGGTAAATTTTTTTTTAGGTAAGAGCCATGGGATAAAAATATGGATAGGCGTTGATGTGAGTTTTGACTCGGGTGAATGACAAGCTGAAGAAAACAGCCGCTCTCGTTCGCGCCACACGAGTGGATGTGCAGAAAAGTCACTACAAAGAAGGAAGAGGAAGCTCGCAAAATTTAGCACAACAAAGCCTTTCAGGTAGATGTAAAGCAGCGCAGTCACAATAGGAGAACGACCAATGAAATCATCGCTTACATCAGCGGTATTATTGTCGGCCATGACGAACTGCAAGAGACAAAAGTCAGAGAGAACGGCCAATGAAAGTATCGCTTCAATATTGGGAATTAGTAGACGAAAGTTTAAGAAAAGTAAATAGTCAAGTGTTGAAGTTTGTGATCTGTGGTGATTTTAACGTTGATTTTTTAAGTTCTCCTTCTCACAATTTTTTCAATATGTTGCATTCATATCAACTCTGTCAACTTGTCAATGTTCCGACACGTATAACTGAAACAAGCAGTACCTGCATAGACCTTATAATTACACAAACGCCACAAATAATTAAATCTGTAGATGTTTTGCCACCAGTTTGCAGCGATCACAGCGTACCACGGGTGATATTAAAAAGTACTGTAAATGTAAGTAACTCCTTTAAAGGCATATGTACGCGCTCCCGTGTTTACAAAGTGTAGTTTGCCCATAATCGATGTCAAACGCACCATAAGACCATATAATGACGATATGTCACCATGCGCGGACCATAATACATGCATTACAGCTTGTTCTAGCCTCTGAAAAAGTGAGGATGTCAACAAAGCCGCGGTGTTAGCTCCCTTGCATCAACGTTACATGTGTTGCCTAAACTATAAATAGGACGATCCAGATCAAAATGAAAATTAACATATCTCAACATTGAAGGGGTCCTAGACCACAATATTTTGCAGGGAACTTAATTTAGTCTGTCTCCAGCTGTTGGTAAAGCAATTAGCGTGTATAGTCATCGAGTACATATGCCTTTAAACGAACTATTTTCAATTACGATAAATTGAATATAGAAGGGTTTTGTAACGCTCTTTCACAAGTTGATTGGACAGGTATGGTGACGAATGAAATGTTTAATGATAGCATTGATGTTTTTAGTAGAACTTTTATGAATGTTGCAAAGCAGTTCATGCCTGTTAAAGAAGTTGTTGTACGCCCTAAAGACGCACTCTGGATTACCCCAGAAATTTTAAAGTTAATCGACGAGAGAGATCAAACTCACCTGAGAGCAAAAACGAGTAACTCTTTAGAAGATTGGCTGAGTTATCGTCAGACGCGTAATCGTGTTACAGCAGCTAAGCGAGACAGAGTCCAGCAATTTTATATAGAGTTAGACGAACGCATTTCCGACCAAGGTTCCTTTGGTACTAAAAAGTGGTGGCAGTTGGTAAAGTCATTTATGGACAAGAAAGGACTTGGTGTTGATGAAATTCCTCCGATTAATTTTGAAGGCAAGATTTACCAGTCAAACCAGGAAAAAGCTAACGTTCTGAACAATTTTTTCATACAAAATTCCGTTCTTAAAACGCCAGACGACAATTTGCCTCAAGCTGATTTTTTCGACAGCGAACTTAATGAGATTTATCTTACAGTCGACGAGGTTAAAGAGGTTATTAAAGCCCTTGATAAAGGTAAAGCCACTGGTCCGGATCTCATTCACAACAGACTTCTAGTTGCTGCTGTTGACGCCATAGCAGAACCCCTGACATATTTGTTTAATAGAAGCCTTACAGAAGGTATATATCCTAGTTTGTGGAAGACGGCTCATGTCACTCCTATTTACAAAGCCGGCCCAGCAGATTGTTGTAACAATTATCGACCAATTTCATTATTAAGTTGTGTTGGGAAGGTAATGGAGCGCTGTGTCCACAGCCATGTTTACACCTTTTTACAGCGAAATGATATATTAACACCGGCACAGTCAGGATTTATTCCTGGTGACTCTACCAGTTGTCAACTGGCTTCTATTTATGACGAGTTCTGTTTAAATTACGATATGGGAATTACCACTCAAGCTGTTTTTTGTGATGTGTCAAAGGCATTTGAAAAAGTCTGGCACAAAGGGTTATTATATAAACTGGAACTAGTAGGAATTAGAGGACAATTGTTGAAATGGTTTCACGATTATTTAACAAATCGCCACCAGGCGGTTGTTATTAAGGGTGCTAAGTCTGCATTAAAATGTATCCCGGCAGGTGTTCCACAAGGTTCTGTTCTAGGCCCCTTGCTATTCCTGATATATATTAACGACATTGTGAATGATACTGAATCTGTTATAAAGTTGTTTGCTGATGACACGAGCATGTCTATGTCCTTAGAAGATCCAACTAGACGAGCACAGATTTTGAACGCAGACCTATATAAAATTAATACCTGGGCAAAACAGTGGAAAGTTAAATTTAACGAAGCAAAAACGGAACTGTTAGACATAAAACGTGATAATATACCAACCGAACCAATCATTTTTAATAATATTGTTTTGGAAAACGTGAACCAACATAAACACCTTGGCGTAATCTTGCAGAATGATTGTAAGTGGGACTTCCAAGTGAGAAGCATCATAAAAAAGGTCACCTTATTAATTAATTGTTTAAGATATTATAAATATAGATTAAATCGTAAAAGTCTGGAAACTATGTATAAATCTTTTGTTCTTCCACATTTTGACTACTGCATATGGGACAACTGCACAGAGTACTGGTCAACTGCACTCGAAAAACTACATTTGGAAGCCATTCGGACTATAATCGGTGGTGTGCGCGGCACAAGCCACGATAAACTGTATAAAGAAAGCGGATTTTGTAACCTAAAAGAAAGACGGAGCAGACACAAACTGATTTTATATTACAAGATGGTATATGGCAAATGCCCTCATTACTTATCAGATCTCTTGCCACCTTTAACTTCTGATGTTAACCCCTACCATCATAGAAGACCATTAGAAAGAAGAGTCCCCATGTGCAAAACTGAATTATACCGTCGATCTTTTATACCATCTACTACTGTCCTGTGGAACACCTTGCCAGACAACATCAAAACAACTAACTCAATCAGCGATTTCAAACGCTATTTATCTACTCCTGATTATAACGTACCTGCCTATTATTACTGTGGAAAAAGACTGGAAGAGATTCACCACTGCAGAATGCGCCTAAACATGAGTAATTTGAATTCTGACCTGTGTAAACGCCACCTACAGGGAAACCCACAGTGCGCTTGCGGCTACCCGAACGAAACAGCTGACCATTATTTGACACATTGTCCTTTGTACGTAGATGCTCGCCTGTCTACAATAAACGCACTTCCTGTTAATTACAGACATGTTGAAATATTGTTAAATGGTAGCGAAAACCTTTCTCTTTGCACTAACAAGCTTGTTTTTGAAAGTGTCCAATCGTTTATCCATGAATCTGGTCGTTTCTGTTGATTTGACTCAGTACCCATATTCAAGCCAACAAACCTTATTTTATATGCATTTTTCAAATGTATATTTAGCGAGCTACTGCTTACTTGCCACAGGACTATGGTTTGTAATGTACTATGTATATTCTTATTTGTATGCGCTGCCAACTTCATCTTTTATATGTACCTACCGTTTTCTCCTCCCTCCTCCACCCTCCCCCCTCTTCCTCCTGCTAGCTTTTTCTTATTCTTTCTGATTTACTTTAACTATGCTCTTCTTGTAGATAGTTCAACAATTGATAAGTATTGCTTGTCCGACATATTTGCGTTATTTTCCTACTACGTAGGGCGCGTAATATAAGCGTTTGCTTGAGTTCGTGTCCCTATTGTTTATCGTTGTATTTTTGTATCATGTTTGATTTAATAAAACATTGTTTAAACCGAAAGTATCGCTTGCATCAGCGGTAGTATGGTAGGCCATGACGAACTGCAAGAGACAAAAAAAGTCAGAGAGAACGGCCAATGAAAGTATCGCTAGCATACGCGATAGTATGGTTGGCCATGCGGAAGTGCAAGGAACAAAAAAGGAAGAGAGAACAGCCAATGGACTTATCGCTTGCATCAGCGGTAGTATGGCAGGCCATGCGGAAGTGCAAGCAAGAGAAAGAAAGGAAGGCGGTCATAAAGAACAAATAGGAAACGGCTCCAAACAGCGGAAGCAACCTGTAGGAATTAAGGTTAAAGACGTCCGTGTAACGATCAAAGACTAAGAATCAGGAAGAGAGATAAACAGATAAGTGCACGTATGCTTCATTTTCTACACCATTAGTGAAGATGGTGTGGGGAGGGGGGATGAAAGGTGGGGGTGGGAGGGTGGTTGCATGAATTGTGTTTGGAGTCGGCTGTCGGAAAAATAACCTAATGGTTTTTTTTAATCGTCGAAACCTTTGCAACATTTCGGCAGAATCGTCCAACTTTTTTCATGGAAGAGGGTAGGCGACGCCAAAGACTGTCGAAAGCTTCCGAAATGATACATTTTCGGTAAATCTGCCGAACAAAATACATCTTAGCAACATCCCTGGGCCCGGAGAATGTTGTCGAGGGACGGTGAGGCAGGGAGGAGGAGGGGGTGGAGAGAATGGCTCAGTAGGAGAAGGGAGATTTCCCGATAAACGAGCAGAAAGCAAAAGTTCCAACCAAGATAAAGCATCTACCTGAGCCGTCTTCTATCAGGCGTATGTCTAGGTTCGCACGTGCATAATCATCCAGGTAAGCAGTTGCTGCTGATTTAGAATACCGGCGTCCATGTTTTATCACCAGGAGGCCGAGCAGGGAAAGTTTTACACACTCTGCTTATCAGCTCTTGTCTAATAAACTCCTCTCAGACTTGACGCGGTTGGCATGCGCGTAGGAATACATCAGAACATTGAGTTTTTGAGGAAAAGAAAACATCGGAATACGAGGTTCTTTTCATCACTTTCAGCTAAATTCATTTTTACCTAATTTTCTGACTTACTCTCAGACATTGAATAAATGAAACTTCGCATCAGGAAATTCCACGTTTGAACACCTTGTTTCCTGATAGAATCCCTTACTTGTCAGAAGAAGGGAAAAAACTGAACATATTTGGTACATTTGAATGCTAAGCCAATTTTTCCTGGTTTTAAATATTGACAGCTTTCATCCCTTATAAGACGGAATATCTCTGGCATCTGATCTTGCCACGGACCTAATCACTCTAGGATCGTCTAAACAAGTACACACTTTTTCATTCCGTGGACGCGTGCAAACCACAACACCGATTAACGTATTCGCACGTTTGAATGATTATTGAATCTGACTTGAAAGTTCAACGGGGAAGAAAAAAAGAAAGTACAGAACACAACCAAATGCATTCTACTGCTTTACATTTCTTTGAACCCCCCCCCCCCCCCCCCAACAACAACAAAAAACAGCGATAACGTCCATGTTCTGCTAATATTCTGTCTGTCTGTGTGTGTGTGTGTGTGTGTGTGTGTGTGTGTGTGTGTGTGTGTGTGTGTGCGTGCGATTGAATGCTGCAGAAAGTGCTTGCCGAAATTATGAATCGTATCCCAGACACTTCTAATGGAGGTGAACAGAATCCTCCTCTTTTTACGTGGTGCTACAAAAACCATACGGTATGCCACAAAAATGTGATTTTGTAAGACAAAAATAAATGAACAAGATACTTGCAGAACAATCTTCCTCCCGGCTTTACGCTACCTTTTTACCTTATCTCTTTCGCACTTCTCGTGTTCTCGCCCTGAAAATTGGCCACTCTGGCACGGCTTCTGCCCGTGAAACGAGTTGTCTTTCAACAGAATGCTGTAAAAGCGATACAACGTCAGCTACCGGTGAAAACTTGTGAGTTCTACCCGCAGAGATAGAGAGTCTATGTATATCTCTGTGGTTCTACCCCAGACAGTGCTATTTCGGGTGGCACAGAAATTGAAGTAAAGAAAGAGGTCGCTTTTTTGTGCTGTTCGTGTTATGGTATATTGTTTCGTCAACAACTTCAGTTTTAAGTATTGTGAGATTCGGAGAGCGCTGCTATCTTTTGCATTTTCATTTAAAAAACAGACGATAAAGCATTTTTCCTGGCGGGGGAACAAGTCAAAAGCCATTGAAATCCACTTTGCCTGCTTGTGGAAAATGAACTGTAATGAAGTGTTTCTGTTTTAGGGAGTAATGGAAAAACTGCTCGTGGAAACCGTGGTGGGCCAAAGAAGCTCCGGTATGGATATAATAAGCGCTGCTTGGCGTTTCAGTCAAAGATTTTTCAGGCTTAGCGTAGCCTAGAACATCTTTGTTTTAGCTTTGAGAAACTTTACAGTGCAGTGGGAGGTAGGGTGCGGGGGGGGGGGGGGGGGGTTTGCTGGTGGAGAAAAATGCAAGATATAGAGGGTGGGAAAGGGAATGGCGGGGAAGAATTGAGGGTACCCAGGTAATATTTGGGCATCCTTGAAGCGCTGTGGGAGATAGGAAGGGGGAGGGGGGGGGGGGGGGGGGGGGCTGGTAAAGAAAAATGCTAGAGAAGGCGGATTGCGGGGGAGAAGGAGATATGTGAAGCCTTGGAGCGCAGTGGGAGGTGGGGTGGGGGGGGGGGGGTGTGCTGGTGGGAAAAAAAGCTAGAAACAGAGGGTGGGATAGGGAATGGCGGATTGCGGGGATGAAGCTGGGGGTAGCTATGTGAAACGTTGGAGCGAGGTGGGAGATGGGAAAGTGGGGAGGGGGGGGGGGGGCTGGTAGAGAAAAATGCTAGAGGGGAAAAAGGAGAATGGCGGATGTCGGGGAAGAAGGTGGCACCAGGTAAGCTATGTGGCTGCACGCACACTGAAAAGAATGGAAGGTGAAAGAGATATTACAAAAAACATGTGAGGTTGAGCTGAGCGCACGCCCCGTGTCACAGACAGCCGACAGGGAACACGTCAAGGTCTCGCGACATGCTGCATTCCTCGCTGCAAGGGGGGTGGGGGTGGGGGGGGGGCTAGCACGTGCATTCCTCCATCAACCCCCCCCCCCCCACCCCTCCCTTTTCTTTCATAGTTTTTCCTTCTGCCGTTGTGTGGTAGGACCATGAAAATGGTAACAAAACCCGAGGAGAAGTAAGTCTTGAGCTCATACCTAGTTCTATACCAATCTAAACAGTCCCCGATGCTACTGTTGCTCTCTCTTGCTACCCTTTGTGCGGCAGGACCACTGATGAAAATGCCAACAGAAACTGCCGAGTAGACAGTCTACAGCACAGACATAGTTCTTCCATCACTGTCTTTGTAAACAGTCCCCGATGGTAGTTATCAGGACTTTCGTTCCTTTCTCCTACTGCTTGTGCCGTAGACCATGAAAACGGCAACAGAGACCTTGAAGAACAAAGTGTATAGTACATCACAAATAAGCTCTAATTGTACAGTCTGAGTCTCCGTGATCCACAGTCTCCCATTGTAATAGATGCTGTGTTCTTCACGGTCGCTGATGATAGCTACCATGGCTTCTGTTCCTTTTTACTAAAGCCGTTTGTGCCGTAGACCATGAAAACAGTAACAGAGACCTTGGATAACACAGTGTACAGTACATCGTAGATACGGTTTAATTGTACAGTCTGAGTCTTTGTGGTCTACAGTCTCCCATGGTAACAGAAGCTGTGTTCTTCTCGGTCGCTGATGATAGCTCCCAGGACTTCTGTTAGTCCATCTGGCGTCACATCAAGTGTCTTCCACTGCTGCCATGTTTACGGGGGGCAGGCCCGGTTCCCTTGAGGGTCTCTGTCGGTCCCTCCCGCCTCACTCGGCAGACTGACAGACGGCACACGCTGAAAGTAATGTGCCGGTGTTCACAAGCTGCGATCAGTTTGCTGTTCCCTGCACTGCACGTACATCGCGTACCTGACCTGCTTTCGCCCGGCGTCGTTCTGATACTCCTCTGTGAGTTTGATCAGTGCAAGGGTGTGCAATAGCCCTGATCGGATGATGATGAACCAGGAACTTGGTGTTGAGTCGTGATTGTTTGGAGTTCTGTGTTGTGCACGTACGTAGCGTCAGTGTCTGACCTGGTTTCACTTTTATGAACGACTCGATTCCACCTGCACGTGTTTGAACTATGATTGAAGCAGAGGCGTTCTCAGGCGGTCCAGTTTCGTTCAGCGTGATCGAGTCACTGAGTTCGCTATGCTATGCCATGCTATGCTATGCTATGCTAACTGGGTTTTTCTGTCCCCAGAACTAGTGTCTATTTGGGACATGACGTGGTTATATGCTAGGCAGAACTAGTGTCTATTTGGGACATGACGTGGTTATATGCTAGGATTGAGCTCGCCACAGCCTCCGCGTTTATATTCTCAAAAGTGAGCAACTCGAAACGCGTGTGCTCGTGAAACAAGGGCACAGTTTCTTGATCAGTGAAACCTTTCATGTGGATTTTACAGGAACACATCGATTGCAAATCATATTTACAATACAGGAACGCCCTAAGTGCTTTGTTTACTAGCGTGACACCTACCTGTCTCCAATGCATCAACGAACAATCTCTCAGGCATTCTGTGCAACTTCGTCGACGACAGTATCCAGGATTCATTAAAACCAGACTTCTACGCTTTTATGAAACTTCCTTGAATACACATTCTGCAGACTCCTTTCCAGGATTAATCTGAGTGTTGTGAAGTTGTCGTACAACTGATAAACTTTTAACACAAAATAGTTGATTTTGTGGGTGATATTAGTGACTTAGTCGAATGTTCTTGTGACTAAAACTACTATAATTGTGACCAAGTCTTGTGATTAAGACGACTATTCTTTTGACAAAGCCGTGTGACTGAGACAACTAACTCTTGTGGCCAAGTCTTGTGACTAAGACGACCATTCTTGTGACTAAATCGTGTGGCTAAGTCTTGTGACTAAATCGTGTGGCTAAGTCTTGTGACTAAATCGTGTGGCTAAGTCTTGTGACTAAATCGTGTGGCTAAGTCTTGTGACTAAATCGTGTGGCTAAGTCTTGTGACTAAATCGTGTGGCTAAGTCTTGTGACTAAATCGTGTGGCTAAGTCTTGTGACTAAATCGTGTGGCTAAGTCTTGAGTCATCACCATGACGCCCAGTGGGGATGACTACATCTTCGAGGATCGGGAGGACTTTAGGTAAGATGCCGTGTTGTTCAGGCGAGCTAGATTTTACTCCTTCAGACTCCAAAACTTTTATCACTTAACTTTTATCAAGGCGCGTTCGAGAAGAGCGTTACAAGCGCGATAAGGATAACATGTGCCTTGAAGTCGGCAGGTCTGCACGTATCGTGTCCGTTTATTTCTGTCTTACATCATTCGCTTTTTTGGCAATCGTTTTTACACCCCCGGTATAGGGGTGTGTATAGGTTTCGCTCGATGTGTTTGTTTGTTTGTTTTTGGGTGTGTGTTTGTGTTCGCATATAGATCTCAAGAATGAACGGACCGATCGTCACCAAACTTGGTGAACAGGTTCTATACATTCCTGAGACGGTCCTTACAAAAATTGGGACCAGTCAAACACACGGTTAGGGAGTTACTGGTGGATTAAGATTCTACAAGGACTTATAGCGGGACATATTAATGGTCAAAGGGAAATAACCTTCTCAGTTGGTGGCAGTGAGAATGGTTATTTCCCTTTGACCAACGGGGGTGTTTTTCCTACCTCGGAGGAATTTCTTGTTTTTATGTCTTACATCATTCGGTGGTTTTTTGGGCAAACAGTATATACGGTATTTATTTTTTTTATTACATTTACATGATCAGGTTAAAAAAAAATGAGAAAAAAAACAGGCAGACAAACAGACAAACACGCACAGGCAGACAAACAGACAGACACGCACAGGCAGACAAACAGACAGACACGCACAGGCAGACAAACAGACAGACTGACAGACTGTTTGTATGCGGAGTGTGTTAACCAGAAACAATTTTGATACAATGGAAATTAATCGGCAACTGATCATAATGGGTATTAATGCCATCAGTAGTTTTGGGCCAAATGTGACAAAGTGGTCGGTTTCTGTGAGGACTGGTATTCGTATTTCAAAAGAGATACCATACCGGTTTTAAAAACGGCTAGCACTGTCACTGTAAATAAAAACACGTACACATTCCCGCACCCCCTTCCCCCCCCCCCCCCCCCCCCCACACACACACCCACATAAGCAAAAGACCTCAGAATATATCAATCTGCTTTAATATGCATTTGAACATTCAACACTCTTGTTTGAAAGTAGTTTGGGATGTCCATATATTCGGGTTTCTAAATATTCATTCCTACCGAAGCATGTGAGTCTCTTTTCGTGCTGCATAGAAACAGAGGAATCAAGGGGGGTGGGGGTAGATGTAGACTGAAAAGATAGTTCCCAGGAGTTTCAACAGCTCTTCTTTCTCAGGGTTCTACCCACTGAGTTGTACACACGGTCATTATATATAACTCAGTGATTGAACCTAATTCAGAAAAGTCAGATTTAAAATGGAAACGTTTTAATAGAGATAATTATGGATAGAGTTTATTATGTGCTAGTTCTTAGCTGTACCGAGCTCACGACAAGAAACCAATTATCTCCACCTGTGGAGAGTGTGAATGACTTGATCCCAGAGATACGCTGTTTGACGGCATGTGTATGTACAGTGGAACCCCCTTTAAGGACCTTCAAAAATCTGAGAAAATCAGGTCTTAAAAAGGGGGGGATTCTTAAAATGGAGGTACATTTATAGAGTTTATGAACATAAAATTTGAAAAAACAAGGTCTTAAAAAGGAGGAAGTCTTAAATTGGGGGGTCTTGAAAGGGGGGTCCCCCTGTATGCCGGTAGTCTGTGCAGGTCAGGTGATTGACTAGTCCCTCCCAAACGCACCCCTACCACCACCCCTCCCCTCCCTCTACCTCACCACAGGTATACAACAGCTGCCGGCAGTTACAGGCCACTTGACTTAGCACGTGCGCGGCGTACAAATGATTCTGTCAGAATCGCGCGGTTGTCTCTTGTGTATGTGACCTGAATGATCCAAAGTAAAGCGTTTTTCGTTGATCATTCGATGCTGTTGCTACTTCTTATTTAAAAATAGTCTTTTGTGTGTGTGCATTGTATGATATGTGGCCCATCATGACCCAATTATTATACACGCGTTGATTCTGGTGATGTTCGAATTTTTCAATGCTGCACTCCCATGCCACACACACACACACACACACACACACACGCAAGCGCGCGTACACACTCACTCACACACACACACACACACACACACACACACACACACACACACACACACACACACACACACACACACACACACACACACACGCACGCATTGGATGATCGTTTTTGCTGTCGCAAATTTTCTCTTGCCTCACTCCCACATCTCAAGCTCAACTCAGAACAGTTGGTCTCAAAATTAAATGCTGTTTGTGGGGTGATAATCAGGGGGGTCGCTAAGGGGGAGTTCTACTGTAATCAAAATAAGAACAAGAGAATGCAGGTGAGAAGAACGATAACTAATATTTTATTCACCGACAGATATAAATTGAATTTGCCGATCAACAAGATAACAATAGAAATGTACGCACCTGAAACATGGACAATCAAACATAGGAACATGTTTGATCTCAAGTTATCTTTGATTGTCCATGTTTGATACATGTTTGATCTCAAGTTATCTTTGATTGTCCATGTTTCTGGTGAGTACGTAATTATTGTTATCTTGTTGATAAGCAAATCCAATATCTATACCTATACCTGTCGGCGAATAAAATATTAGTTATCGTTAGATGTGGCTGTGATATCCACATTAATCAGTGACAATGTCGAGAAAGGAGGAATCATATCAGATCGAGGCAAACCTCGAGTGACGTCATCATATTCATTGACCCTGTCTCAACGAGATACCACGCGATACCATGGATGAACGGAGGTGTAACTTATACATATATAATAGGTGCTTGTTTGACCAATGGTTGATTTCAGTTTCGTCATGTGACCTGTAAAAACGCAAAAACATATAATATGTAAATATGTTATCTGTCCACGTGTTTCAGGTCCGCCTTGACCAATGGTTGGTTTCTGTTTCGTCATGTGACCCGTAAAAACGCAATAACATTCAATATGTAAATATGTTATCTATAAATGTGTTTAAGGTCCGCCTTGACCAAGCTGCTGTGCGGGTTGTACGCGCTGATGCTGGTGGTGTTCGGGGTGGTCTTCGCCATCGCCAACGCCCTCACCGTCAAGGAGAGACAGCACCTCTACTACCTCGAGGTAATGACAACAAGTATTTTCATAAATTAGTATCATTTGTTGTATTTTGCGTCTTATTGCCTTGAAAGATATATTGTTGTGAAACGTGTTCAAAAGTAGTCTAGAAGACAAAGAGTGACTCACACTATAAACATTAGTCTAGAAGACAAAGAGTGACTCACACTATAAACATTAGTCTAGAAGACAAAGAGTGACTCACACTATAAACATTAGTCTAGAAGACAAAGAGTGACTCACACTATAAACATTAGTCTAGAAGACAAAGAGTGACTCACACTATAAACATTAATCTAGAAGACAAAGAGTGACTCACACTATAAACAAGTTAGCAGTCTACAAGTTAGCAGTCTATCTGTTTTGGATTTGTGATCATAAGCATTTATTTTGCTTGTTGTCTTCTATATGTTGGTCTTGTGAAACGATTATCTATATATAAAACCAAAAGTGAGTAAAAACATGTTTAAACCAAAGCGATTTTGCCATCTGTATCATTTCTATTTCTTGTTGGCTCACGAAGTGTAGCCTATGCGATCGTAACTTTGTCTGTCTGTGCGTTTGTGCGTGTGTGTGTGTGTGTTTGTGCGTGTGTATGTCTGTGGTAGAAACTTTAACATTTCCGAGTCTATGTGTGAGTGGTTATCCAAGACTATGGATAAAGCTCGCATAAGATTACGTCACGGTCAAAAGTGTTTGACGTCAATTAATGCATCATGACGGCATGCCTCCCTGTAGTCTTTCTCTCTCGCGTGGTGTGTGTGGTCTCGGTCATTGTTATTTTGAGCGGGCCGAGACTATTTGGCAGTCGTGTCCCTGTAAGTAGGCTACATGCAGACAGACAGATCTAGATCTAGTGTCTCTCTTTCTTGCACAGTGTCACCTAAGCTTACTGTGTGTGTGGGTGTGTATGTGTGACGGAGTGATTGAGTTTGTGTTACTGTTTGTCTATTTCTTACGTGAGCCTTGAAGGCTTTGCCTCTTGTGTTTTTACCTTGTCGTTGTTTACTTTGTTATCAAAATTAATTGTACGTTTGAAGCTGTTCGCCCGGCCACCTCATCACAGCAATCCTCTAAGTATCTTAGTTTTTCGGCTTTATAGCAAAATGTCACGATCCTAGGCCTGCTCAGTCGATATTTTTCATTGAGAATTGGGGGGCCGGGGGGGGGGGGGGTTGCAAGTTTAGCAATATCGCCCGAGAGAGAAATTGAACAAAGGAAGGGTACAATGCTTCCTCATTCCTTTGTAGTTCTAATGTTCAGAACGGATCAAAAACTGATCCTTCAGTTGGCGTATGTCTTGTCTCCTTTTTTCGTGTGTAAACCTAAATAAAACATTTCTCCTTAGATATTTAGTCCCGTTCTGGGGAAGCCACCAGACTGATTACAAAACTGAAAATAATGTTAGTACATGAATAGTACAGGTACACGCCCAGCTACCTGGACAGGTGAGACACTGACTCACACAGGTGTCAGGTAAAAATGTTTATGTATATCTGTGCCCAGGTGTTCCTGCTGTACCTGTACCTGGGCTCACTGGCCACGCTGCTCTATTTCCAGCTGTGTATCCTGAGAGGTAAACAGGTGAGTGCACTAACTGATGACCGTGATGAACGCCAATGGTCTCTCTCAGTCGTTTTTACAAGCAATGGCTAACCCAGGAATGCGAAAAGCCGAAATGGACATTCAAGTTTCGGCCATTTTCCAAAGTTTAAGGCAGTCCTTGGCGTCTGATCGCCCCCCCCCCCCCCCCCCCCCCATCCCCCCAACTCCACCCCCAACCCCCCAATTCTTGATAAAGCTAGAGCTTTTTGTTGTTTTACCACTGTTATCAAACTGACAAAGAGGAACCCCAGACTCCTAGTTAACAACATCTAACGCTCATCCAACGTCGTTCTAAAAGCAATCACAAACCAGCTGATTTATGTCTGCCTAGTGTAATATAATAAACTGGAACCATTTGCTCCGCAGGCGCACTGGGCCTACTGGTCGGTTCCCATACTCTAAATTCTGATTGGTTAACTTGATGCGCATTCCGAGACATGCGTAATTTCCGATTGGTCATCTTGATGAACATTCCGTTTATGCATAATTTCTCATTGGCTGGCTTAATGAACATTCCTACCATACCTGATTCCTGTTTGTTCATGGTCAGTGTGGTGGAATTCCAGTCATACCTCGTCTGCAGACCTGGCATGCAGTCTGGACCGACTGGAATGTTATATTTCAGACCTCGGTCCCATTTGTCTTCTGGGTAACGATGGGTTCTGATGAGTTAATGCGTGTTCAGGTTTACTTTGAGCTACGAACACAAATAACCTGATTGATGCCTTGCCATGGCCACACTCTTGTCTAGTGTATAAAGGATTTAGGTCTCACTTAGCACATTTCTTCGACATCAAGATTTTAGTGTTAGGTTGAAACGCGTGTCCTCATGCAAAATCTTTAATCAGCCGCTTTTCAGGTATTTGTTTTTCCTGGCCGGGTGCCAAAAGCGTGTAAAGCTAATATCTTCCGTTTGCCTACACCCTTGGCCCCACAATTCCAAGCTACTCACCAAATTTGAGCTCAATTGACCCCAGAGTACCAGAGATACAGTCGAAACTCTTGAAGATACAAACAAACAACCAGAGCGAATCCTAAATAGCCTCTTTATGCTTTGCATAAAGGCGGCTAAAATAAAAGAATGAGAGAAAAGATACCAATAGACCTTTTCGGTATCTGAGCAGCTCTCGCGAGACACGCTCTTTGTTATGCTTTGAACATCGCGAGAACTTCGAACCTTGGCTTGTGCAGCTCGCACGAGATCGCTGTACCGCATGCTTTGCTATGCTCTGAAGTTTGCGAGAGATTACGAGAGCTTGGAATACCGATAGGGTCTATTGCTCATGCAGTGATTTCTTATTGGTTAATGAGCATACCAGTCTGGCTCGATCCGCAGAAACAGCCTGGAATTCTCAATTCAAGTAAACACTTCAGCTCATAGTCTCAGATCTGGCCATGCTTTTTACATCGTATAAGACTACCTCATGCACTTGGTCTCATACAAAACATCAACAGTCCGGGTGCAATGTTGTTCCATGTACAAAGACTAGTTTAAGTCAAGTATGCTCAAGAATGGCTAGTAAAAGGAACAAGCTGACTAATCGCTGAAGCATTAGTTGAGTTAAAGAGCGTTGCACTTTTAGTGTATTGGGCAGAAATAGATTGCGCTGCTGCTGATTTAAATGTCCCAGGAACACCGAGGGGCTAGTCACTGCACTGGCTGTAACTTCGGAGGCTCCGGGTTTCAGTGCGGCCTGGTGAACGAAGATACCCTGGTATATGTCCTGAAGTATTAAACAACAGCGTATCGTGATAGGGAGTAACTGGTCAACTCTCATTACACCCCCGGTATAGGGGTGTGTATAGGATTCGGTCGATGTGTTTGTTTGTTTGTTTGTTTGTTTGTGTGTGTGTTTGTGTTCGCATATAGATCTCAAGAATGAACGGACCGATCGTCACCAAACTTGGTGAACAGGTTCTATACATTCCTGAGACGGTCCTTACAAAAATTGGGACCAGTCAAACACACGGTTAGGGAGTTATTGGTGGATTAAGATTCTACAAGGACTTATAGAGGGACATATTAATGGTCAAAGGGAAATAACCTTCTCAGTTGGTGGCAGTGAGAATGGTAAGGACGGGGGTGTTTTTCCTACCTCGGAGGAATTTCTTGTTTAATATATGGTTTCAAGAAGTTTTACGAGCATTCCAGTTATGCGCATGAAATGAATGTCATGCGCAAAGTTTCTATTGTGCCAAGTAGGCCTACATTTACTGTTTACAACTTCTTGTTTTTTTGTGGGTTTTTTCAAAGACCCTTAGCTGCAAAATGTAGTAGAAGATAAGCTCGAATTCTTCTTCTACAATAAAAGCAAAGACCGAATGTCTGGTTGTTGTTTTGTAAACGGCCTTTGGACGAGACTGGCTGGATCGAGAGCCCTACATTGTTGGATGATAAGTGAATCGAAGACAAGGCTCATTGAAGACCCCGCAATCATGAGAGAGAGAGAGAGAGAGAGACAGAGAGAGAGAGAGAGAGAGAGAGGGAGAGAGAGAGAGAGCGAGCTGGGGCTTGTGAATGAGTGTGTAAGTGCGAGCATGTGTGCGTGTTAAGTTTAATTACAACGATTTTGAGCCAATGACGTAGGCTACATTCTCCAAAGGAAATGGCGGTTTGGGTAAGGAAGAGACGTTCAAAATAAGCTTTAAGTGCCCCAAAATTGAGGAAGCTATTGCAAGATATCAAACTTTGCAGACGAATGGAAACATGTCAGTCTGTTGTTACTATCGGAACGTTGTGAAAAGCGATGGTTTTCACTGACAAATTCAAGTCATTCCAGATTCTAATGTAAATATTTGACGGACTTCATTATCTGGCATATTATTTACGAACAGAGTTACTTTTAGACACTTCAACTTGAGTTTTAACACGAAAATAATGATCACTCCCTCTTCCAATTTTTCAGGTACGCAACGCTTACCTTGATAACAGTATTCGAGTGATCATACGCCGCAGCCAAGACAACCTCCAACTGTCCCCTCCACCCACTCGCCGTGAAAATGCACCACTCCGTGAACTGGAGGAGAGAGATGTGGGACTCGAACCCAGAAAGGAACCGCTGGACCAAATGTCAACTCTGTCCAACGCTTCGGACTTTCGCTCTCATCTCGTCTTGCCTCCACACGGCCAAGTCGCCCATGTAGGGGAGGGAATCAACTTCTACCTGCGTCTTGGTGCACTTGGTGAGAAATTATCTCCCTTATTTATGAAGACTTTTGTGAAGTTGTAATTTCTTTCTTTCTTGCTTACTTTCCATAGCTTTCTTTTTTTCTTTTCTTTTTTTCCTTGGTTGTCACTTCAGTTTTCCCTTTCTTTTCTGAGAAATGTACTACTGCAATAATCTTTGTAAATTGGAGAGTTTAGGCAACAACAAAAAATAGTCTGTTTACCGACCCTATTTTTTCATGAGACCCAAGACTTTTTTTTGGCATTTGGGAGAAAGAAAAAAAAAATTTAATTTTAAATTTAAAAAAAAAAGTCTTTGTTTTTTGGCAAAATAACTTAAAAATATGTTTTTTGGGGAAAAAAAATTTAAAAATCCCAACCTACCGACCCTATTTTTTTTGCCTACGTTACCGTAAACAGACTATTTTTTTTTTTTTGCCTTATGAACATTTCATTGACAAGGATCAAAGACGCAACAAAATATAAATCAGTTGCAGCTGATTTTCAGTTATTTACTTCACTACTTTGATCTTTTTAAATTCAGCATATTCGATGTAATGTTTGTATATTGCCAAAGCTAGTGTCTAGTGATTTCAGGTACATTTGAATATATTTTCCAAATAAGGCATGTAAAATAAACTTAGGAGTTGAATGTGTCAAGAAGCTAAACAAAAGGAGAATTTGTTTGTGAATATGATCATATTTTCTTTTAAATAAATGAGGCATGCACTCAAAGACAATTGAAAGTAACCGAATTTTTGAGTTTTTGATCTGGCTTTTGAACAAAACATAGTTGTATGATTTTCAAAAATGTTACATGGACATTGTAGCTTTGTCACCGTACTCTGACAGACAGACAGAGATTCACACACAAAAATGTAAAAGAAAGGCATATTAAGACACAACCCCCCCCCCCCCCCCCCCCCTCCCACTTGTTCTGATTGTTTGTTCTTATTGTCTGTAAATTTACTTCCATTGAAGACACCCTCCTTTTTGAGAGCTCCAATTTTGTGTAGGTCTTAAAAGGGGAGGGGGGGGGGGGTTGTTCCACTGTATATTCATTGAATCCCTGTCTGTGATTGTGTTGGCAGCATTCAGCATTGGAAGCGTGACACTGGACGGGTTTCACATCGCATCGTACTTTGAGACAGAGAACACCACCACCTGCGAGTCTCACATCTTCATCCTCGTCTACGTATCTCACCTCATCTTCACCTTCGTGCAGACCTTCTTCCTCTTCAAGAACCACAAGGTGAGTGGCTGGCTTGCTGGCTGACTGGTAGGGTGGCTTGATGGCTGGCTGGCTGGTTGGGTGACTTGATGGGTGGCTGGTTGGGTGACTTGATGGCTGGCTGACTGGTAGGGTGGCTTGATGGCTGGCTGGCTGGTTGGTTGGGTGACTTGATGGGTGGCTGGTTGGGTGACTTGATGGCTGGCTGGCTGGTAGGGTGGCTTGATGGCTGGCTGGCTGGTTGGTTGGGTGACTTGATGGCTGGCTGGGTGGGTGACTTGATGGATGGCTGGCTGGTAGGGTGGCTTGATGGCTGGCTGGCTGGTTGGTTGGGTGACTTGATGGATGGCTGGCTGGTAGGGTGGCTTGATGGCTGGCTGGTTGGGTGACTTGATGGTTGGCTGGCTGGTAGGGTGGCTTGATGGCTGGCTGGTAGGGTGGCTTGATGGCTGGCTGGTTGGGTGGCTTGATGGCTGGCTGGTTGGGTGGCTTGATGGTTGGTTGGTTTGTTCCCTGCTACTTTGTCTCTAGCTGTGTGCAGATGTGCTCCCTTTTCAAGAACGTTCATATCAATGAATAAAAAGATTTTTAAAAACTGACTTTATTTA
The DNA here is from genome assembly GCF_037325665.1 of Littorina saxatilis. Taxonomy (NCBI): domain Eukaryota; kingdom Metazoa; phylum Mollusca; class Gastropoda; order Littorinimorpha; family Littorinidae; genus Littorina; species Littorina saxatilis. The sequence continues at coordinate 3,773,583 of NC_090250.1, read as the reverse complement.
ACATTTAAATTTAGACAAAACAAGATCATGCACAAGAACATGTTGTGTGTTGTTTTTTTTGTTTTTTTAAAGCGACTCCCTTCAATATTTTCTGGTATGTTAGACAAAACACAAAACATGAACAAGAACATGATTTTTTTGATTTTTTGATTTTTTGACAACCCCCTTCAAGATTTTCCAGTACGTTTTTTCGAGTTCTAGAGCGTATAGGATGTAGGGACGTACAGTTTGGGGAACCCTGTCCATATTGTCCACAGCAAGGCTTGCTGTTATTGTTTCTGCAATCTGCGATTTTTGTGAACCGTGCAATGCTGAATGTTGCAGCTGGTGATTGACAAGAACAAGGCGTCGGTGAGGTTCGGCCTGATGCATCTCCTGGCCTCCAACCTGTGCGTCTGGTTCGTCACCGCTGTCACTGAGACCGCCAAGGACTACCGCCAGCAAGACTTCCACTCCAACAGTAAATATAATGCCTTTGTTTTACTTGTTTGTGTGTGTCTCTATGTACGTCTGTCTAGTGTCTGTCTGTCTGTCTGCAGAGATTACCAATGACTACCGCCATCAAAAAGATTGTACCAACAATAATCATGGAATTTTGTTTTGTTTGTGTGACGTGTGTTGGGGTTGGGGTGGGTTGTGTATGTGTTTCGTGCGCATGTCTCTGTGCGTGAAAATCTGTCTGTCTGTCTGTCTGTGATATGCAGTTTTTTTTGCATTGATTTTTGTGCTGGTATCAGAACTGCAAATGTCATCACGGGCATTGTCATAGACATAGACATAGACATAGAACATTTTATTATCTCAACGAGAAACTCAGGTGTGGTGTATACAGCATTACAATAATAAAACGTAAGAACATAAATAAAATATCGAGGCGCAAATAGTCAACTCATAATAGTTCAGATTAGGATGATAATATCAAAACAAATATCTCTCTCTCTCTCTCTCTCTCTCTCTCTCTCTCTCTCTCTCTCTCTCTCTCTCTCTCTCTCTCTCTCTCTCTCTCTCTCTCTCTCTCTCTCTCTCTCTCTCTCTCTCTCTCCATTCATATCACATCACGTCACAAGCAGATGCACGAGTTCATTGGCGCATGGAATTAATATATATATATATACATGTGTATGTGTTAAAAGTTGCTTAAAAATGAATTTATATCTAAACAATATTGCATCATCTAGGTATATATTTAGGTTATAACATAAGAAAGGATGTACAGTTGTATCATCGCAGGCAATCCCAGAGACAAAGGGCAGTAAGCGTTTTAAATGTCAACAACAGTTAAGAGTAAGACTGCCCTTAAATTGAGCGATTTGTTTAAGACTTTACAAAGCCTTTTTTCAACAAAATGTCAGTGCCATAGATTCGTCAAGCCAGCTTTATGAAGTAGACTTCGTGAAGTCAACCTCGCCAAATTAATGTGAGACTTAACTGAGATTTTTGGCACCTTTGATAATGAGAAGCAGTGAAATGAAGCCACAACTATCGTCCTCTACATGATGTTCTTTTGATTCCTTTCTGACACAATTATTCTCTCTTTGACAGGGAACGAATCAAACCCCCCGCTGGTGAAGAGTTGCTACGAGGACATGACGCTCGCCCGCACGGCCTCTCCTTACCTCTTCCCCTGCACCATCATCTACAGCATCATCGCCTCCGGCATCGTCTACCGCATGTACACCTACGTTGGGGTCAAGGTCAAGCAGAGGTGGCCCTCCCACACCTCCCTCACCTCTTCCGCCGCCCCTCAGGTAAACACAGTCCTCATACTATAGTGGAACCCCCTTTTTAAGACCTGAAAATGTGAGAAATCTGGTCTTAAAATGGAGGGCGTCTTAAAAGAGGGGAATATTTACAGAGGTTATGAACAGAAAATCTTAGAAAACAGGGTCTTAGAAGGCAGGGAGTCTTAAATTGGCGGTTCGTAAAAGGGGAGTTCCACTGTACGTATTGGCAATGTGGTTTTCAGAAAGTCAGGAGCTCACTGAAGACTGAGACTCCTTTGAGATGAAATTTGGCTCAAGATTCATTGGCCACAGAATTGAATTCACTGATCTTCGTGTTTGCAGGTCTGCAAATAAGTGATCCGAATTGTTGTTTGTTTGTTTGTTTGTTTGTTTGTTTGTTTGCTTAACGCCCAGCCGACCACGAAGGGCCATATCAGGGCGGTGCTGCTTTGACATATAACGTGCGCCACACACAAGACAGAAGTCGCAGCACAGGCTTCATGTCTCACCCAGTCACATTATTCTGACACCGGACCAACCAGTCCTAGCACTAACCCCATAATGCCAGACGCCAGGCGGAGCAGCCACTAGATTGCCAATTTTTTAAAGTCTTAGGTATGACCCGGCCGGGGTTCGAACCCACGACCTCCCGATCACGGGGCGGACGCCTTACCACTAGGCCAACCGTGCCGGTTAGATCCAAATTGTTCCGTTGCACTCTCTTGGTCATGACAAGGATAATGCATTGCTATACACACAGACGTTTGTTTTACAAGGTATAACTGTTTAAGCTACATACTTTAACTCACTTTTTTTTGTAGGTCTGTTATCTTAGTTATGTTATCTTAGTTGTTCTATGGCACTCCCTTGGGTAAGTAAGGGCTGAATGCTGGATAATACGTACATTGCTAGCCACACAGGCGTCTGTTTTGAAAATGTGTTTTAGATGTATTATAAATGTGAACATTTTAGGGATAAATATTTTAAACCTATGGCTGCATCTATTTTCTCTCTGTGATTTATTTCAGGGAGTGGTGTCCATGGACTGTGAGAAAGCCAACAAGGGTCTGTTCTCTGGACTTCTGGTTGCCGTGGTGACGCTCATTGCCATAGCAACCTTCTTCGTGTTTGATTCACGCCTCAACAACCCCACGACTGCCATCAAGGTTTGTGGATGGGATAGAACAGGAATAGCTTGCATTTGTAAAATACTAATCTGATTTGTTTAAATGAAGATATAGCCCTTCTGTGCAGAAAATATTTTAGAAGTGTAACATTATTGTACCTGTCAAAAGTGACATTAATTCACCAAACGACTGGTGGAGTGGGGGCATGATTTCAGGCTGTATGATCTCATCATTGGCGAGAAGATAGCTCAGTCTGTAGCGGCACTGGCTTGAAACCTGTGTGTTGCTATCGGTGTGGGTTCAACCCCCATGTTCAGGGAGTCAACTTTTTACAGCTAGACTCTCCACTGCATGTGTCCGAAAACTCCCGTGTGAACACATTCGGATGATAAATATCTCAAGTTTCACACCGAGGTCTCAGGGCTTGGAAACATGAATACACACATGCATGAAAAAGAAGGGGGGAAAATGGGTAGAGTCGTACTGTATGGTAGCTCACTTTCTCTAGTGAGTAAAATCAGCCGAATTTCCATGACGGTAATTACCTCACAGGCCTGTATGACATCTTATTCTTATCCTTACAAATTTAGCACTTTTTTTTAGTTTCATGATCTCATGCCCATCTGTATTGTGCAGGTGTTCTTCATCATGGAGATATCTTCAGGCTTTGTAAGATTTTTCTATGATTTCAGGCTTCATTACAATTTCATGACCTCACACCTGTAATATTCCACAGGTGTTCTTCATCATGGAGATGTCACTGCTGGTACTGACCGGAGGCTGCATCATCGTGGGTCGCATTCGCTTCCAGAAACTGCGCTTCCTGGAGAACTACATGTCACTGGACTCCATCCTGCTGCTGGTGGCGCTGTCAGGCGCCTACATCTACCTGTGCTTCATGCTCATCTCGTCGGCCTCCACGCTGGGCGAGTACGGCTTCATCAGCATCCTGAGCCTGTCCACCATCATCGTGGCGCTGGTCCAGTCCACCCTGCAGGCCATCTTCGTGCTGGACGGCCTGTGTCGCCGTGCGGAGAACGACTCACAGGTTCGAAAAATTTTACATTTGTGACAGTGCGACCGAGGGAAGAAAAACGCAACCAGCAACCATTGAGTGTACAGGAACATGCCCCTAAGGCCAAACAAAAATATATTTTGGTTTAGGGTAACGTGACCAAAAAAGATAGGGTCGGTCGGTTTTGTTTTTTAAAAAAAATTTTATTTAGTCGATTTTAAAGGAGGTTACTTCCCTTAGTCTTGGTATGGTTTGCAAAATGTGCAAAAAGTTGGGTTTTCTTTTTGAGAAGGAAAAAATAGGGTCGGTCGGGTTACCCTAAACCAATTACATATATTTTTGTTTGGCTAATGGTTTTACAGTGAGGGCGTAAAAAGAATGTATTATCTGTAGAGTGCACATTGGTTTATTCTCTACACTTTATCTCACACCTCACACCTGGAACAAGCCAGTATAAAAAGTACATAAGTACATAATTGTACAAAGTCAAAGTATAAAAAACAACACAAGAGTATTTCTCAGGTCTGTCATGAAGCACAGTGAACACAACAATAATTGCAAAAACATCAGTAGGTGATCAATTGCAATTTTCCAACTTTTGTAGCTGCTAGCTTTCCACTGAGAGGAAGCGAACCGAATTTACCATCATTGTGATGATAGAATACAGTGGAACCCCTTTTTAAGACCACCCCCCCCCCCCCCACCTACATTCAAGACTCCCTCCTTTTTTAGGCTTTTCTTTTTAAAATGTTCTGTTTATAACTTCTGTAAATTTACCTCCATTTTCAGAATCCCATCGGTTTAAGGCTGGATTTTCTCCAATGTTTGGAGGTCTTAAAAGGGGAGGTTCCACTGTATGTATTAGCTTTCCCCTGGGAGGAATTGCTTAGCAATGTGATACAGTGGAACCCCCCTTTTAAGACCTCCCATTTTAAGACTCCCCCCTTTTTAAGACCCTGTTTTTTCAGACTTTCTGTTCTTCTTCTTTTCGATCGCCGATCACACTTGGAGTCCAGATCTTGAGATATAATTAGTGGTCTTCTGCAGCGCAGCCACTGGCCCGTACAGTTTGTTGTGCAGGGACTCCGGCAATGGCCAGATTTCCTCTCTCAGCACCTGGTGGTTCCTGCAGTCTCGTAGGATGTGGGCCGTGTCCTGCTCTGCTTCTCCACAAGAACACATGGGGGAGGGCACAACATGCAGCTTCCCGTGGAGATGCTGGTTAAGTCTGTTGTGTCCCGTTCTCAGGCGGAAGATGACCACTTGCTGTGGTCTGGATAGCAGGTGGTAGCTGTCCTGTGGCTGGGGTGTCCTGTGCAGAGACTTAATGATGGTCTTCATCTCTGTCAGGCTCACAGGGTTGTTCTCTTGCTCATCTTCTGCACCCAGCTTTGCCATCCTGTCCGCCTCTTCATTTCCTTGTACACCACAGTGGGAGGGGATCCATTGCAGTACTGTCCTCAGGCTCTTGATGTTGTGTAGAGCGTGTTCCAGCTGAGGCAGTTTGCTACTGGTCATTGCTTGTAGTACTGACAGAGCGTCAGTCAGGAAGACCACCTGGTTGTCATGGTTGACTCTGTCGTTGATGGTGTATGCTGCATGGATCAGTGCTTGTACCTCAGCTCTGTAGTTTGTACAGTGGAGGCCTGTTGGTATAGCCTCTGCTTGCCTCTCTCCACTGGGGTACTGGACATACACCCCCGATCCTCCATTTTTGACGGCCTCTGTGGCTGACCCATCGGTATACACCTGTATCCATGCTTCTTGGGGGTACCTTTCTTCAAGCATGGCAAGAGTCAGGGCTTTTTTCGTCGCATTGCTCTGCTCGTCCTTTGTTGTGAGGTAGGGGACACTGGTCTGTATGTCCAGGTTTCCTTGTATGTCAGGGTGGGGCATCAAGGGAGAAAGATGGTGGCTCCACTAGCTCTGGCATCTCTGTCTGATGTTTCTTCTGCAAAGCCCTTGCCTCAAGAGCGAAGCTTGATCTTTTCAGCCTGCCTGAGGACATCTTCTTGAGTCTGTCACTCATTGGATGGTCATGAGTGCACTGGTACTTGGTGGCTTGTACCATTGTTTTGCAGTCTCGCCTTTTGCTCAGTGGAGGAATGCCAGTCACCTGTTCCATCTTCTGTATGGGTGTTGATTTCATTGCTCCCGTGATGATTCTCAGCGCTTGGTTCTGTACTTTGTCTAGGGCCTGCTGGTGTGTCTTGGCTGCTGTTGCCCAAGAGCTTGATCCGTACTCGAGGTGCGGTCGTACAGTCCCCTGGTAGACTGTTTTCAGGATCTTCTCGTTTGCACCCCAGTGTGATCCTGCCAGCTTCCGCATGATGTTTAGTTTTCTCCTGGCCTTTCCCTCTGCATTCATGATGTGTTGTTTCCAGGTCATGCGCTTGTCATAGGTGACCCCCAGGTATGTTTGCTGGTCTTCAAATTTCAGGGGTGTGTCTCCCAAGGTCAGTTTGCCAGGTGTCGCTTTGGCAGAGAGTGTGAAGAGAGTGGCAGTGGTCTTCTCCCTGTTGATGGTCACACACCAGTCTTCCGCCCACGCTGCAACCTTTTCTAGGGCAAGTTGCATCCTGTAGGTTGCTGTGGTTGCATACTCTTCCGAGCACCAGAGAACAAGGTCATCAGCATACAGTGCCGCTTGGACTCCCTTGGGCAACTCTGGTACCAGGTCGTTAATGAAGAGTATGAATAGCGTGGGGGAGAGTACTCCTCCCTGTGGAACTCCTTGGCGTAGTAGCACCTTTCGGCCACAGTGACCGTCCACCAGCACTCTGGCCTTTCGGTTGTGCAGGTACGACTTGGTCCACTGGTACATGTTGCCTTTGACGCCGGAACGTAGGAGCTTCACAAGGAGTCCATCTTTCCAGACCTTGTCGAAGGCCTTCTGCAGGTCAATGAAAGTGGCCAGGGTGACCTTCTGGGCCTGGTAAGCATCCTCTATGACCTGGCTAAGGTGTGTTGTCTGGTCCTCCGTACTTCTGTGCTGTCGGAAGCCGGCTTGTTCTGGGACGATGATGCTTTCTGATTCCAGGTACAGCTGCAGGCGCTGGTTGACAATGCGCTCCATGGTTTTGCATACGCAGCTTGTCAGGCTGATGGGTCGGTAGCTCAGGGTTTTGGTCTTGTTTTTCCCTTTCTTTAAAACTGGGATCATCCTGGCTTCCTTCCAGCACTGAGGTACCTGTCCCTGTCTCCAGCTGAGGTTGAAGATGCCCAGTAGTTTCTGGAGGGCCGAGTTGCCTATGTGTTGCAACATCTCATTCGTAATGTTGTCTGGACCTGGAGACTTCTTCTTTTTGAGCTTCTTGATGGCATTCTTCAGCTCGGCCATGGTGATGTCTTGTTGCATGGCATCCTGTACGTTTCTTTCTGTTCTTTCTCTAATTTCTGTTCTGACTTCCTTTTGTAGAGGCAGGGGTATGGTGGTGTCGCTTTCTCCCCGATATGCTTGGGCGAAAGCATTGGCAGCGGCTTTTCCAGTGAGTGTTCTTCCTTCCTCCTCCAGGGTGATCTTCTGTCCCTTGTTGCCCTCTTCATTCAGTGCTCTTGTAAGTTTCCAGAGCTTTGTTGTGTCTTTTTCCATATTCAGCCCTGCCGTCTTTTCTCTCCAGCCTCTTCTCTTGCACTCTAGCTTTGTCTTCAGATGTTTTGCTTTGCTTTCTTGGAGTTTGATGTTGTTCTCCTGGCTAGGGTTCGTCTCTGCCTCTTCTCTCATTCTTGTGAGTGCATCGTGCGTCTTCTGCAGCTCATCGGACCAGTATGGGATGTAGTCCTTCCTCACTCCACGTGGGATGCTGTCCTTGGCTGCCTGGATTATGCTAGCATTGAACTCCTTTATCACGTTGTTGATGTTTCTCCCCTCTGTTTCTATGGCTCTGGTCAGCTCATTTGTTCGTATGTTGAACAGTCCCCACTTTGCCTTTTTGTAGTTCCATCTCGGGTGTTGTGGATGCTCAGATGCTGAGTCTCTACTGATGGTAAGGAGAACTGGGCGATGGTCGCTTCCACCCAGCTGTTCATCCACTTTTCTTGAGATGTTTTTGTGGATGTCATCCGTGCACAATGCCAGGTCTGGTGTTGTTGTTGAGTGCCAGCGGCGCGAGTAGAAGGTAGACGGATCTGTGGGGTCGTTGACAAGGATCAGGTGGTTGTCGTCCTGCCAAGATTCAATGTCTTCTCCTCGCCTGTCTAGTGTTTTATATCCCCAACTCTGGGACTGGCTGTTAAAGTCTCCAGCAATGAGGAAGCCGCTGTCAGGGACCTGGATTGTGTCAAGCGACAGCATCTTGTCGTTGGGGCAGTAGTAGTTGACGATGTTCATCTTGCTGTCATTGGTCGTTATCTTGACTTCTATGTACTCTGCTTCTTCCATGTATCTGTTGGTTTCACTGGCATTTATGTTGTTCCTGACCAGAGTCATCACTCCTCCTTTCTTCCTCCCTTGTCGGTCACTCCTGAACACCTGGTACCCTCGGATCTTAAAGGGCTTCCCTTCTTGCAGGTGTGTTTCCTGAATGCAGCAGATGTTGATGCTGTTTTCATAGAGGAAGTGCTCTAATTCTTCCTTCTTATTGGATACCCCCTCTGCATTCCAATGCATGATGTTAATAGTGGGGTTGTCCTTGGCTCTGCTGTTTTTCCGGCCAGTCGCTTTCCTTTCTCGTCCCCTGGCTCCACAAGACGAGATGAAGGGACCTCCAGTAGCTGAGGGTGGACTCCTTTGAGGCGCGGAGCCCGGCGCTGCACCTGCCTGGTGGATCCTCACAGGGCGAGCACCATTACTGTCAATTCTGTCTCCAAGTGTCATAATGGCAGTTGATGCGTAGTGTTGTGGTTTGTTGGAGTGCGCCGTGCGGCCCAACACATACGTCTTCAGCACTCGAGGTTTCTGTCAGGGTTACCTCACCCTTAGCTCATGGCCCAAGAACCTGCCCTGTGAGCACAAGGTTGGTCCATATTAGTCTGGCCTCTACCTTTCGACCTGTCCAGCTTGGGAAGCCCTGCCAGGAGTTTACACTCCCGCTGGCATAGCTCTTAGGGTCACCGAGACACGCAAACCACCACACCACGTTAAGGAATGGACCATGTGGTGGAGACTTTCTGTTCATAACCTCTGTACAGTTACCCCCATTTTAAGACTACCCCCTTTTTAAGACCCTGTTTTCTCAGACTTTCTGTTAATAACCTCTGTACAGTTACCCCCATTTTAAGACTCCCCCCTTTTTAAGACCCTGTTTTCTCAGACTTTCTGTTAATAACCTCTGTACAGTTACCCCCTTTTTAAGACCCTGTTTTCACAGACTTTCTGTTAATAACCTCTGTACAGTTACCCCCATTTTAAGACTCCCCCCTTTTCAAGACGCTAGTTGTTTTCACAGACTTTCTGTTCATAACCTCTGTACAGTTACCCCCATTTTAAGACTCCCCCCTTTTTAAGACTCTGTTTTCTCAGATTTTGGAAGGTCTTAAAAGGGAGGAAGTGATGCAAATAAAAAATGACAAAATGAAATATAACGTGCAGGTGGAGAGCAAGCCGGGTCGAGCGGTCGTGACCTTCCTGTTGGTCTGCAACCTGGCGCTGTGGGTCGTAACCCTCTTCGAGATCCGCAAGACCATCGTCGTGCCCTTCCACCTGCGTTTCTACGGCATCCTGCCCTGGAACATCATCTTGCATCTGTGTGTTCCGCTCTACATCTACTTCCGCTTCCACTCCGCCATATGTCTGTCCAAGATCTGGTTCAATGCCTACCAGAAGGGAGACAGATTAGGCTAGAAGGGATACACGGAGTTGTTTCCCCTCTGACAAAGGGAGACAAATTGGGGTAGAGTGGATGCACGGAGTTGTTTGCCCTCTGATGAAGGGAGACAAATTTGGGGTACAGTGGATGCACGGAGTTGTTTGCCCTCTGATGAAGGGAGACAAATTTGGGTACAGTGGATACACAGGTTTGTTTTCCCCCAAGAAGGGAGACAAGTTATGGTAGAGTGGGTGCGCGGAGTTGTTTCTCTTTCAAGAAGGGAGCCAAATGTGCCGGAAAGAGAATGAAAACGTCATTTTCACACTATTTGAATGTTCATCACTGCGGTGCTGCTATTGAACTACATGTATTTTGAAAAACAGACACAGTGTATGTATGAATGTGGGAATTTTTTATTCAAAGATTGTGGATAAAGGAAGATATAGGAAAAGTCAATGTAAAAAGATGCAAGCGTGTTGATCAATTGACTTGGTAAATTAGTATTGAATAGAATGTAGGATACCAGATGAGACTAACATTGAGCTAATATATTACGAAAACAGAAATCCGGTTTTGGTTCATGGATGTCATGGGTGTGAACCAGGCCATAATACTCATGAACATGAAAATAGATTGTGGCAGGATTATACACATACATTTGGAACATTCTTTCAAAGCTTTGGTTTTCATTTTACTTTGCTGTATTACATAAATATACACTGAAATTCCAAGTTTAGTCAGTTAATCATCAACAGGACACATAAAAATGCATTTATCAAAATTCCGAGAGTAACAAGTTACAAGCACCAGGACATCAGAGGCAGCAGGATTATCATTAGTGATCATTTATTCACAAGTTTACAGCAAAGTATAAACATGGTTGTCATTGGTTGTGAACGGTTTAATTATAGAAAGAACGACACTGTGGCTCTCCTACATAATGGCAGAATCTTTCAATTTGAATTGTTATGCAATGTATGTGTTGATGTTTGAGGTCAAGTCAGAAGTACAATGCTTTGAACTTGATACCAACACCTGACTACAAGTACAATGCTTTGAACTTGATACCAGTTAACACCTGACTACAAGTACAACTGTCATTTAAACAAAACCTTGTCATTAATGCAGCATCAGTAGATTGTTCAGATCAGCCATAACAAGGACACTGCACAAAAGTGAACACACCAGTACCATCCAAGAAAAGAGAGAGAGAGAGTGAGAGTGTGTGTAGGGTTGGGAAATGCCCATTCAAACAAGACATTTGTTTCAAAGGAAAACTGGAACAGCAGCGTCAAGACTGCAGGAAATTCCAGGCGCTTGCAGCTTTTGAACGAGGTGACCAACCATAGCAACGTGAATTCAGTGTGTTGTATTTGAGTACAAATTAAACTTCTCTTCAAAGTTGATCATTATTTTGACGCCTGTGTTGTTAAGCACTGGTTCTTGGTTGAAGTAGAAATGTTGACTTTTGACAGCTACTCTTAAACCGTGTGGATAGGTTAGTTTGGAATTGGATACTTGGCAGCATGTTTTCACGTATTTGTGCGTTGAGTTTAGCGTCTGTGTGACATCTAGACATCAGCGGCCAGTGAACTTGGGTACACAGGACATGATGCTAAACTTGAAACTGACATTCGTGGAACTCTGTGAAGTTTGTTTGAGCTGGAATTGGCTGCTGAATGTTAACTTTGGACAGAGAAAGACAACTCATGTGCATGATTTTATTTGTGTGTTTTTTTGTGTGTTTTTAATTTCTTGTGTTTTGTGCATTGTTTTACTGGACTGGTGTTGACTTGTAATCTTTGTGTCAGTTTGTACCTTTAAAATGTTTTTAGGTAAATTTAAGCCAGTGTTTTTAGTTTGTGACTAAAATGCAATTTTTCTTGATGCAAACTAAATGGTTTACAATCATAATATATATATATTTTAGACATACGGAAAAACAATCAAGAAATTGTTTTGTTTTCTTGTCTATTTATAGCTAAAATAAATCATGAAACATGTTTTTGATTATCCAGGGAGAAACAAATGGCAGTTACTTTTTATTTTGTTATTTAATACAATTTTAACACAATTTTCACTTGTTTAGTTTTGTTTTATATATATTTACCTGTGTTGGTATTTGTGTATTTTCTACACTTATTTTACAGTTGTATGTATTCCATGTTATTTTATTATTGCTCTATGAAATTGAAAGAGAACCATCACAACAAAATTATATCATGGCCAATTGTCATATTCATTTTTTGTCGCAGTCAATATGCAGCCTGTTTCTGTTTTAATAATCACTCGCTCCCCATTTCGTTACAGCCCCTTTCATTTTGTTATTTCTGTAACTTATTCAAGGAAAACTGATTCGACTGATTCAGAGCTGAAGACAGAGGCCATTGGTGCTCTCCAGACAACCATGGTACCACGCTTTTTCACACAAATGATATTGTCAGATCACAGCTTTGTGATCGATAAGAAGAAAATATCAGTTTGGTCACAATACTCTTGTATTTTTGTTGTTTGCAAAACTCATCATTTGTCATTCAGATTTTTTTTTTAAATCTGTTGTCAACATTGCTGTACAAGTGCTGTTTGTCTTAAAATTAAGTCAGGTCTCGGGGGTCTTTTTGTTTTTTTCTGAAGCCATTTTTGTATCAATAATGTCCAGACATGAGATTTTCTGTCAGAGGACAGTTTTCTGGCATTGTTAAAGCTCCAGAAAAACTTCTTGAGGTCCCCAGATTGCATGAGTTTGTATCAATTTTCAAACAAAAAACAAAGTTGTAGGAGCTAGGTATTGCTTTCAGGCCTTTTTATTTTTTGGTAAACAATTTTATGATCTCAGGCCTGAATGTCCAGATTTCTCATCCAAATGATTTTGCTCACAGCTTTGGTCAAGTGGAAACAGACAGCTAACTAAACATTGTGTATAGTAAACTGACAGAACAAAAACTGGTCATGGGATCACCATCTCACCCATGACGTCAGAGGTTACACAATCAGTCCAGCACTGGTGATAAATGTTGTCGTTTTCTCCAACTCCTGTCGACTGCCGTATAGTTTGGTCTGCAAGGGAGTTGGTGACGGCCACACTTCTTTTCGTTCCTCATCTAGTAAGGGACATCGCTGTAAGATGTGTTCCGCTGTTTGGTCCTCTTGACCGCAGGCACAGGTTGGTGATGGCGCCAGCTTGAACTTTCGGTTCATGTGAGCATTGAGCCTGTTGTGGCCAGTACGCAGCCTGATGAGGTTGACTTGCTGCTCTCTGGACATTGTGTGGTAGTCATCTCTGTTTGTCCTTGGCCTCATCAATGCCTTGATGATTGTCTTCTGCATTTTTATGGCTGAATCAAACACCTCATCCAAGTTGTACAGTTTATACCTCACTATGGTGTTGCTATATTTTTGTATCATATTTTATTTGTGAATGCTCGCTGTTTTTACTATGCTTTGTGCTGGATTGCTGGTCAGTTATAATGTCTGTACTTTAAGCATGTTGTAGACAAAAGATGTGTTTGTGCTTTTTTTTTCATTGCTGTGTGAAATAAAACTTTTAGTACTGCTAGACTGAAGACACATGTTCTTGGTTCAGTTATAAGAACCAATATTCTCAACATTTCTCAAATTGCTGCTTTTCTTGGTTCAATCAACTTTTTTTTTTCTTTTTTTTCTCTTTTTTTTTTGGGGGGGGGGGGGGGGTCATGATCGAATGACCTGTATACACTAACTGAAACGTGGGTGACCCATACATCCCTAAGTAGCGAACATCTGATCTAGCATGGCATAAGGCGTTGACGTGTGGGCTGTTCTAATCTAATATATTTGGCTGAATTACCTTCTGTGCTCTTTTTTGTGACTGTGACTCTGTATATCCATCACCACGTTTGAACTGAACTTTTACCTAAAACATGATATTGAAGAGAAAGCAAATCTTTTTTTCTTTTTTTTTCTGGGTGAAACAGGGTTTCTAGTATCAGGGTTTCAGAAAGTGCTATCAGCTTACTGTTTGGAAGCTATAAGTTCTTATTAAATGTTGAGATTATGGCAATGTAAACATGTGTATACATATTTCCACTATACTATTTTCGTGTGTGTAAATTCTGACACTGAGCGATAGAAATTTGAAGTTTGTACTTGCTCAGTTCAATAATATTTGTTTGTTTATAAGCCAACTGTATTTTTTTTATGAAATGAAGCCAAGTATTACACACGTCTTTTTCTAGTCATAATTATACTGTACCTGATATTAATCATCAACCACTTTATGAGATTCTTCACACTTAATTATTGTGTGAAAGGTTACACACTTTTTGCTCAACTCTCCATTAGCCAAAAATACATTAACGCGTATCTGAAATATTGCTCTCAAAAGGGAATGGTATTTATGTATCATGTTATCTTTGTACAGCTTTTTTTGTGTGCTTTTTTTTTACGGAGGAAGGTCTCAATGTCATCTTCATATGACAATATTAATTAACTTTATTTAAGAAATCCCTATTGCATGCTCCTGTGTTTTATTATTGAGCAGGCGAATATGTTTTAATAAATTAATCTCATCATCATGACATCAGTGGTGATTAATGTTGTATTCATCAGTATCATGTTGTTGTATTTTTAGCCAAAAAGCAAACTATAAGTGGGATCAAAATATTCACCATTTTATTGATGGATTTTACTGAACAGCATGAGTTAGTGAGATAATATTTGACAGTATTATAATGACCTGCAGCTAACATTAAGCTTGGCTCAGAATACTCCTGTCATAAAGAACGCATAGACTTAACATGTCAATTTTAGATGTCTAACAAATATCACATGATCTCTGTAACAAATCTATCAAGGTTAAGAGGGCTTTTCCCTTGGACACTGAAATATTATTTCAATAGCCTGATAGCTCACAGCAAAAACTGAACATTTTCAATTGCATTTGAGTTTCATTAATGATATTATTGATAAACATGTGAACTACCAAGTCTGAAATCTTCTCGCAGACGATTTTTGGTCAGCTCTGTGAAGTTCAAAAATAAGTTCACATTGACGGTTGGCTATTACAGTGGTACCTGTGGTGTGGGCCCCTCTGATGAGAGGACGCCTTCTTATGTCCCTTTCTCTATTCATCTTCGCCTTCTTCGAGCATGGGCTTGAAACTCCCACGTTCACTCATGTTTTTGCACGAGTGTGTTTTTACGTGAATGACAGTTTTTACCCCGCCATTCAGACAGCCATACGCCCCTTTCGGGGGACCTTTCTCTATTAACCGTACTAAAATATACCTGCCAGGAAAGGACTCCTATATAGTTAAGGGACGCTTTGACAAGTCCAAAAACCATCCTTTCATTAAAGGTAAAACTGTTGTTGACCTTAGATACGACCAGAAAGGTTAACTTTATCTAGTTGTATATTTCATTCTTCAAATACTGTAACCATATATATATGTAGCCTTTCAGATTAAAATTAAGAGAAGCCATAAATGTAGAATCTAGGGTAATATAAAAATGAAAATTCTCAAATATTTCATGCAGCATCGTTCTATTGATAATGAATATAATAAGTGATTTCCAAGTAGGCCTACCGTACGGTGGTACATTTTTCTTATGCCAAAGGCTAAAGGTTAAAAAAAAGTTTTATCAGAGAGGAAAGGGTAGAAGCGTCTTTTCAGAATGGTTTTTGCTTAGTTAAATCAGACAAAATGATTTCTCTTTCACTTCTTGACACCAGTATTGTGCCTGATTCAATCTCGCCGCATACATCCTGTGTATTTTTGTACTGACGATCTAGTTATTTGAATAAAGTTTGTACCAAACTTCTCCGTGTGTGTGTGTGTGTGTGTGTGTGTGTGTGTGTGTGTGTGTGTGTGAAAACAAATCAGCGCTTCTGAAACTAAAAAACATTGATGAGAAGTTTGTCAGTCCATTTCTATATATCATTCCTTTCCTCCTCGCCCGCCCCTCTCTCTCTCTCTCTCTCTCTCTCTCTCTCTCTCACACACACACACACACACACACACACATATATATAAATATATATATATACACATACAGGGGCGGACGAGGGGGGGAGCACGTGCCCCCCCCCCCCCCCCCCCGAAAAAAAAAATTTGGAAAGCTGATTCTATTACCATTTCTAAGTTCAAATGGCACCAGATGGCACCATTTTGCTTCTTTGGGCCAAAACATTTTCCGGGGGGCATGCCCCGGCCGGACCCCCCTAGCAAATTCGGACGCTTCGCGCCCATCACATTCACTTTCGATTCAAAGTGCCCCCCCCCCCCCCCCCCCCCCTTACAAAGCAATTGATCCGCCCCTGACATATACAAACACTCTCTCTCGCTAGCTCATCATTGTTCAGTTATTCGTGCTTTTGTTGGTCTGCCTTTCTATCTGCTTGCACGGGACAAATGCCGCTTCAAGTGTTAGTGTTGTGCCTCGGGTGCTGCACATGTTTTGTCAGTTTTTGTTTGTATAAATATCTATAGTGGACGACTAACCATTGCCAAAGAATTAACAAAGAGTACGTGCCCACTTTCGTATCCTTGCCCTTGGCCGCCTTGATTTACCATAAACCAAAGGTCACCAAACATTCACATCTGACGTAATCACACAGATTCTAGAAAGAGCTCTTACGTCAATTGCCAATGACATCATCACATCTTCCAAGATGGCCGTCCGGCCCTGATCAGCGGAAATGTGGGACAGATGTTCAGCACACAGTCACAGACAAAGTGCTGGGTCTGGTCGCTTAGCTGCCCTGCATTCAACGTTGAAACCTATATCTTCTGGGTGACCTTCTTTGGAGTGCTGGTGTTTATTTTCTGCGATACCTCCTTCTACCTGAGGTCATTGCTCGACTGGGTGATGAACATATGTCAGTACAAGCCCATCATAGGCAGTGCAGGAATTCGCTCTACACACTTCTACAGCGGTACAGGGGGCATGTGCGCGCGCGTGTGTGAGTGTGTGTGTGTGTGTGTGTGTGTGTGTGCGTGTGTGTGTGTGAGTGTGTGTGTGTGTGCGTGCGTGCGTGCGGATCGGACAGACAGAATAGGACAGCGGACCACACATGCAAACACTTAAACACACACACACACACACACACACACACATCACGCTGGTACAAAGTGAGAGTGGATGTGCCAGACCGGTGCCAGAGTAATAGAGGTGATGTCAGACTCAGAGCGAGAGTGGTTGTGCCAGAGTGAGAATCATGGTGGTGCCAGCACCCAGGCTGTCCATGTTTGTCCTGTGTGCAAAGGTACGGACGGTCTTACTCCACGTCAAAGCCAGACAA
>NC_090250.1:3574192-3751692 GCF_037325665.1 Littorina saxatilis | reverse complement strand
GTGTTGTACTGTTGACTCGGATCCTCACTAACATTCGGAGAACACTTGTCAAAGGTTCATGTGGAAATCTGCGAGGGCGAGACTTGAAGCGTGTGTGAGTGGTGACTGCCACGTAATCCGTGTAATCTGCCCGCTTCGCCTGAACGGTGTTGTGTTTGTGTCAGGCTGACTTGAGCTCGTTTGTTTCAAGTCGAGTGTTAGTGCAGAGGTCTGTGACGCTATTGTGAGACTTTACCATATTGTGTTGCAAGACTGCCGGCATAAATTTGAAGTTGTTTGTGTTTATAGCTACACATTTGAACTGTCTGTCGTTTTGCTTTTTTCGTGACGGTTGTTATTTTGCTTTTTTCATAACAGTTATTGTGTATGTGTTAGTTATCATTGTGTGTGTTTACTCCTTGTTTTATTATGCTCAGTGTTGGTCATTTAAATGTGTATCACCTCTATACTAAGGTCCATGATGTACTATGTGCCTTCCTTGAAAAAGCATCTCCGAATTATCATTTATTTGGTATTACTGAATCAAGATTAGATTCCAAGGTTTCCGATAATGATATCGCGATTGTTGATAATTGTGTTGAAAGGCGAGACCTTTTCACCAAGTTCAGAATTGGCCAGTCAGACCAGTGCCCTTGTCAAACAGGCAGCATGACAACGGAACACCTGCTGCAGACTTGCCCACTACACGATGGCCTCAGGAGCCAGATCTGGGCGGAGGCGACCACGGTGCAAGGGAAGCTCTATGGCAGTCTGGACGACCTACAGCGCACGGCAACATTTGCGCGGGGAACCGGCGTTTCCATCTGAGTGATCGACAAGAAGAAGAAGAAGAAGAAGAAGAAGAAGAAAGGCGAGACCCAGAAATTCAAGGGCAGACCGGAATCGCGGTATATATTCATGACTTAATTAAACACATTACGCGTAGACGCATAGACCTGGAACCCAGCGCAGTTAGAATGCATTTGGTTAGAACTCAAACCCAGTAAATCAATGGCCCCTCAATTCGTGTGTTTTCTTTACAGAAATCCTGCGGCAAACTTTGAGTGGTATGATCATTTTGTACAAATGTTAGACAATGTTTATAATAAGAGCAAACACAATGCTGACGTTCCGTGTTGCTTGGCGATTTTAACATGGACATGTTAAAGTCCCATCCCAGCTGGGAATCAACTACTCAGTTATTTGGGCTTAACACCGCCCTGATATGGCCCTTCGTGGTCGGCTGGGCGTTAAGCAAGCAAACCGTACAAACAAACAAAAATTTGGGCTTAAACAGCTTGTAAAGTCACCCACAAGGGTAACTTCAACGACATCTACATTGCTCGATCATATTTATACGAATAATCCGGACACAGTCTTAGGTGCCTGTGTATCCGACCTAAGTGTAAGTGATCATAGTCCTGTAAGCTGTTCCAAACTGATGAAGTTACCCAAGGCAGAATCAAAAGGTCACACATATATTTCATACAGGTCTTTTAAGCATTTTAATCAAAGTCTCTTCTTTAATTATTTGTATTGTACCCCTTTTGCTTCTGTGCTTAATTTTACCGATCCTAACGAGGGACTTGAAGCCTGGTATTCCCTCTTTTCTGATGTAGTAAATCGACATGCACCTGTGAGGCGGAAACGAATAAGACATCCTAAACTTCCTCCCTGGTTAATCCTTGATATCATCGAAGCAATGGCGTATCGGGGTCCTGATTTGGCCTATTATGGTCCGCTGGACCCGAAAAGCAATAGCTAACTAACAAATGGCGTATCGCGACCAGTTAAAGACAAACAAATTATTTAAAGATTATAAAAAAGCGCGTAACAGAGTAAAGAATCTTGTGAGAAACGCGAAGCGATCATATTTTAATAAACCTGTGGGTAACAGCAAAGACTTTTCAAAAGTCTGGCGCGCCCTAAACACGTTTTTAAAAGGCAACTCTTCAAAAAATAATAGTATTCCTCAGAATATAAAGGCCAACGATTTTAACGATTATTTTTTGTCCGTTGCTGAATCACTGGTAGATTCTCACTCAAAATCTACAGGTACAGAACCACATTCCTGTTGTACACGCTTGCAGATGTTCTGTGATGAAAAATTAAGAAATACGGATGTGTTTGTTATTCCGATAATGGCCATCCATGAAGTTGGCCAGTACATATATAGCACGGTTAGAAAATAAAAATCTTCCGGACTTGATGAAATAAATAATAAATTATTAAAATTGTCTACTCCTTATATAGTAGAGTCGCTGACTTATGTTTACAATTTATGTATTCAACAACATTTTTCAGTTTCCAAAAGAATTTTAAAAAGCGAAAGTTATACCTTTGCCAAAGAAAAAAGGTTCTCAAAACTTAAATGATTTTAGACCTATATCTTTGTTATCTGTATTATCTAAGCCTCTTGAAAGGCACGTTCAGAAACATCTGGTTACTTATTTGGAGGACCACAACCTTTTGCATCAACTTCAGTCTGGTTTTCGCTCTCAACATTCATGTAATACTGCCCTTGCCAGATTAACTGATTCATGGTACTCATCCATTAATAGGTTAGACATTTCTGGGGATGTTTTCTTGGACCTAAAAAAAAGTTTTTGACCTCGTGGATCATGAGATCCTTCTAAAGAAATTAAAATGTTATTTGAAAAATTCTAGCACTGTCGCTTTTTTTTTTAACTCTTATCTTAGAGAGAGGGTTCAATCTGTATACGTAGGCTACACGATACGTACTCTTCTCAGGGCACTGTGAAATGTGGAGTGCAACAGGGGTCTGTTTTGGGACATGTATTATTGTGCATGTATATAAATGATTTGCCTCTGTACCTACAGTCTGAATCTGTTGAGTGTCATATTTTAGCAGATGATACTACCTTACATGCAACAGGGAAAAGCCCTGCACAAATTCAAGACAAATTGCAACAGAGCCTAAAGGATGTTTCGGAGTGGTGTTCTGCAAATCCTATGCTTATTAATCCAGATAAAACAAAGTCTATGATAATCAGCACTCACCAAAAACATCAACTTTCAGAAATGACTCTGAGTCTGTCCCTCAATGAGCACTCCATTGAGCAAGTATCTGAGCACCGTTTACTGGGACTTACTGTTGATAATAATCTCAAATGGCAGACTCACATGAATGGAATCTGCAAAAAAATTGCTAAAAACCTGTTTCTTTTGTCAAAGTTACAAAGCATTATTAATCTAGATACAAAAAAACTATTTTACAATGCCCACTTAAAACCCCATATTGATTATGCTTCCCTAGTATGGGACGGGTGTAGTGAAGTTCACTTGAAGAAGCTGAAATCGCTCCAGCGTAGAGCTGCTAAACTAGTTCTGCCCAGTCCATCTCTTTCAGTACAAAGGAAAAGATGAAAAGTATTGGGATGTTAAGCTTAAAGAAGCAGCTTTTGTATAATAAATGTTCATTTACAGGGCCGGACCAAATGAGTTGTACGGGGGGGGGGGTTCCTCCTTTTGGGGGGGGGGGGCAAATCAGCGAAGTGGCGAAGCCACAAGCGCGCGCCTGCTTTGCAGGCGCGCGAACTAGGGGGGTCCGGGGGCATGCTCCCCCGGAAAATTTTTGAAAAACGGTTAAAATCTGTGCAATCTGGTGCATTCTGGGCCTTGTTTTGAGGGTTAAGAGCAGCATTGTTTTGGTGCTAAAACCAGTAAAAGTCAAAGCAAGGTACATGCTTTTTCCAGGGGTGGGGTTCCGGAACCCCTGGAACCCCCCCCCCCCCCCGGGTCCGGCCCTGATTTATGTATAAAGTCGTCTATAAGGACCCCCCAACATATCTTATACAACTCTTCAAATCATCTCCGTCATATTATTCAAACACTCGAAATAACCTTGCCTTGCAAAGGCCCCGCATCGATTTGTTTAAAACTAGTTTTTCTTATTCTGGTGCATTCCTTTGGAATTCACTAGCCTACCTGTAAATATTAGGTCATGTCTGTCATTATCTTTTTTTAAAAGACAGCTCCGAAAGCACCTCTCTAACGACTAAGTCGGTGTACAATTTGTGCGAGTGTGTGTGAGGGTGCGTAAAAGAGAAAATGTATAATATGCTTCCACAAGCTCACTAATGTTTGTTATACTTTTCCCTACAGGATTGTGTTTTATTTGATTTCTTTTTTTATTCTTCATACTTGTTCTTCGCTTCATGTGTGTAAGCCTATTATAGTAGGGACTAGCTGTAAGAAAGGACCATATGGACCTAATGCTATCATCCCTCGGTAATAAAGTTTTCGAGTTCGAGCTCGAGTTCTCTCTCTCTCTCTCTCTCTCTCTCTCTCTCTCTCTCTCTCTCTCTCTCTCTCTCTCTCTCTCTCACTCTCTCTCTCTCTCTCTCTCTCTCTCTCTCTCTCTCTCGTTCTCCCCTCTCTCTTTCTCTCTTTCTCTCTCTCTCTCTCAGTCAGTCTCCCTCCCTCCCTCACGGTCCCTCCCTCCCGGCCTCCACACACACACTCAGTCACTCTCTCGAGTCTCTCTCTCTCTCTCAGTCCGTCTCTCTCTTTCTCTCTCTCTCTCTCTCTCTCCGAGTCTCTCTCTCTCTCTCCGAGTCTCTCTCTCTCTCGTTCTCCCCTCTCTCTTTCTCTCTTTCTCTCTCTCAGTCTCCCTCCCTCCCTCAGTCCCTCCCTCCCGACCTCCACACACTCTCTCTCAGTCTCTCCGTCTCTTTCTCTCTCTTTCTCTCTCTTTCTCTCTCTCTCTCTCTCTCTCTCTCTCTCTCTCTCTCTCTCTCTCTCTCTCTCTCTCTCTCTCTCTCTCTCTCTCAGTGATCCACTATTCCGAATAGCTCCCAAAAGAACAGCCTAAATCACCACTGAAATTATGTCATCCGTCTAGAATGGCTTACCATAGCCTGTACTTGTTCGGCAGATCAGCGGCGGTTTGGGATGGGGGAAATACTGGAAAACGAACAAGCAGAGCTACAAGAAGAAATAATATGTACTACTGTGGGACAAAGTGTTGTTCAAAAATAACTCTTGTACCAACAAGTAATTAAAACACAACAGATTGTTTCCAAAATTGCCTCAAAAAGGTAGCCATATTATGACAAGAAGGAAGTGACGTCAAAAACGTCAGACAACTCAGTTTCGGAATGGAAGCGACTGGCGTAACCAACGACTAAAATGTCTTCATCCCACTTTGCTAGTATCTACCATTCTCACCTACAATGGAGATTGCAAAAGTGATGCACTATTTGCATCGATTAGCACCATTTGCTGTGTTATGGATGGTGGTTGATGTCAACTATTTTGTACGTGCTTTTTGGACAATTGTTAAAACCAAACTGACGAGAAGTAGAACGCCTCCCGGACCGTTTGTGTCGTCAACATTCTGGAGTAAGTGGTCAAATCTACGGAATCTAACGTTTTAAGCATACGTCTGCCGTCAATACAGAACCTGTTTCACTGATCGAAACATAGACTTACAACACTGTTCAAAATATCCACAGGGCAGATACCAGCACTCCCCCCCGAAAACTTCATCACCCCTGCAAAACAGACCCGCAGGAGGGTGAAGCCAACACAGTTTAGCGACTACAGTTCCAACAATGTGATCGAGAGGCAGGCCATCAACAACTCTAAAGGCCTAATCATACCACACTGCCGAATTGAACTGTTCAGACACTCATTTTTTGTAAAGACAGCTCAGGAGTGGAACCATCTAAGCGAGGAGGTGATAGGCTGCACATCAGCAAAAGCCTTTTCTACTGCCGTAGGAAACCTCCCTCCTCCCTCCTCCTCTTTTTAGGCCGCTGCGCCCACCAGTCCCGTCGCATATATATATATAGCCAACTTGGCTCCTGCGACGTACTATACCAGAACCAGAACCAGATCGGGATCTGTGCCTGAGTTTTGCGCCGTTGTTGTTGTTGTTGTTGTTGTTGTTGTTGTTGTTGTTGTTGTTGTTGTTGTTGTTGTTGTTGTTGTTGTTCGCCTTGGAAACATATCCAGGTTGTTGTTGTTGTTTTTGTTCTTGTTATACCTAGTTATGATTACTAAATAATAATAATAATAATAATAAGAACATTTATATAGCGCTAAATCAAAAACTTTCGTTAAAAAGGCTTGCTCTAAGCGCTTGACATCTAAACTAAAACGTCATTCACACTCTTTACAATGATGTACAAGAACTTCATGTCACACTCTTTCATTCAGTATAGCACCATTCACACAGTTGTTATTCTGTACAAGACAATAAGTTAGTCTAACATTTAGAATGTTCATAAGATGAAAACAAGAGAAAACCAGACTGATTAAAACAACTGCTTAGTGCTAACAAAGCATGAATCTTAATGATAACGTAATACATGTTTAACTGTTAAGACCATAAAAAAACCAAACAAACCTATATGCTAAAATAACTTCGAACTTTTAAGAACTTCTTATAAGATACACAGCACAGCTAGATAAACACCAGAATGATAAAACAAAAGGCAACTCGTTAAAAACTATTAAATGCATCAATGTCTAAAACACGAAAGACTCAAATATAAGATACACAATTCTCTAAAATTGTTTATTAAAACTGAAACCGACCTGCTCAAAGTAAACCATACCCACCCCCTCCCTACCCACCCCCAACCCTCCTCCTACACTAAATACAAATTATTTCTACTCTTAACTTCCCAACTACACTACAGTATTAGCTCTTTTTTTAAACAAAATAAATAGTAGTAGTAGTATGTAGGGGCGGCTATATTTGTTAGCCGAAGGCCGCGAGGCCTTATTGGTGCCACTTCTTTGTCAGATACTTTGCATGCCTAAATCCCTATTCTTTCAATGCTTTCAATCAAAGTCGTAAAAAAGGTTAAGAAATTTTGGAGAATTGTCCAAGAACTTTTTGAAGGCGTCTACTGTGGGTGCGAATTTTATGTTAGTGGGTAGTGCATTCCAATTGTTAGCAACTCTATGAGAAAAAGTAAACTTGCGCTTGTTAGTCTTACAGTGTTAAAGAAGGATTTTTCCCTGGCTGTTTCTGGTGTTGTCTGTCTGCTTGAATGTGAATATTTTGTGCATGTCAATATCATCCACCCCATTTATAATTCTATATGTTTGTATTAGGTCACCCCTTGTCCTCCTTCCCTTCAGAGAGTGGAGGTCTAAGTATTTGAGTCTGTCCGCGTAAGACTTATCACGGCACTCCTTTAGAATTTTAGTTGCTCGACGCTGCACCCTCTCAATTGTCTGAGACTGTCTCTTGAGGAATGGGCTCCACACCACATTTGCATATTCCACCAGTGGTCTCACAAAGGCTTTGTATAGCTTTAAGAAGGTGTCCTTGTCAAGAAATGAGAACGTTCGTTTGATAATGCCAATCCTCTAATTAGCTTTTGACACAACTCCTCGAATATGCGGGTCGAATGACAAATTGCTGTCGAAAACAACACCGATGTCCTTTTCCTCATCACATTCATTTATTTTTTCAATAGCATCATTGACAGTCATCACGTAGTCATATTTGGGGTTCTTTTTACCAGAATGCAGAACATTGCACTTTGAAACATTAAAAAATAATTTCCATTTATTTGTCCAATCCTGAAGTAAGTGTATGTCTTTTTGCATGACTGAACTGTTTGTTGCTTTATTGTACAGCTTTGTATCATCCGCAAATATCTTCACTATACCACTAACCACATCTGGCAAATCATTTATAAACACTGTAAATAGAACCGGCCCCAAAACGCTGCCCTGTGGAATTCCGCTGAGAACTGTTGCTTGGCTCGACGTTGCCTGTCCAACTCGTACCCTCTAGGACCGGCCACTCAAGAATGACCGAATCCAGGAAAGGACGCTGGAACAAAACCCATACAAAGCAAGCTTTAGGAGTAATCTCTCATGCGGCACAGTATCGAAAGCCTTCTTAAAATCACAGTAAATGATATCTATGGCTTCACCTTCATCAACAAGTTTTGTGAGGTCTTCCATGACCTCTATGAGTTGAGTGACACAAGAACGTCTTTTTCTAAAACCATGCTGACAGTCAGCATATAAATTATGCAGCAGTTTCAACTCAAGATCAAAAAGAAGAATTATTTGACGAGTGTTGTGATCTGTTCAAGAGCCAGCCCCATATGGTACATCAAACTAACAATAACCAACCATGCAACCAACTGACAAACACGTCATTGTTAAAAAATTTTTTTTTAAAAAAAGACACTTGCTTCCACAGCCAAATTATTTTACTGGAATATTAGTGATCTGAACTGGAGAATACCAGTGATCTGAACTGCCTCATATTGTATAGCTTCTATTTGTGTTTGGTGAAGCTTACTTTATTCACTTGCTCGGCAGACTCCAAAGTGTGCATGAATTGTGTGAAATTTTGCTAAACACTGTATAGTGTATGCATCCGGACTAGGGAGCTGTGCTAGAAACTTTCTAATTTACGCAAGAGACTGTGCTGCTTATCAATTAATACTTAATTTAAAATGCCCTGGATTTATACTGCTAATGGTGTCTAATTCAACCACTATATATATATACTTCTCACAACAGCCGCATCCACAGTTTGCGCAACTGCAGACTGTAACACTTACCATGGCATAATTGGGGTTGCTCAATCATTCTTCTGTGGCACCCCATGTTTCTTTATGACTGGTTTAAATTGGATAAGGAGAGTGAATTTTCATGTTGTCTGTAACACAAGGTGTAGGTTCAAGTTGTTCACTCTCACACACACACAGATCTATACAATAACAACTGTAGTGTAAAAGAAGCAAACTTGTACATGCTGAAAGTGAAACTGAAACACTGTCGCTTGACCGACGCCAAATCAATGCTAGTTATGTACAGAAAAAGTGCACTGAAATACTGTGGGAATGCCCAGTGGTTGAATTTCATCCCATCAGACATGTATAGCTTTGGACCGTAAATGACTGCGCATGCGCTGCTGATAATTTGATTGGTCAATATTTTTTTGGCAAAGCACATGGTCTCAGCACGTACATGGAAGACATAAACATTGGAAGTGATCAATACATATCACTTCCCCCAACAACAACAAATATTACATATGTTTATTTTTTTGATAACTTTTTTCCCCATGGTTTATTCATCATCTGACTTAACTTTTTAGCAAAATTGAATGGTGGGATTATTGAAAAAAAGCACAAATGTAGAAGAGGACCTTTAATACTTGCACTGTAGAAGTAGCTAATTATGTGTATTTTGTGGGTGTATTTTCAGGTGTGTGCCTTCCTATGGATCTAGATTGCAACCGCCACATGAATAACAGCCGATACCTGAGGGAGTGTGACTTTGCACGGTTCCAGTTCTTCTTAGAATCCCATCTCTTTGATGTTGTGAAGAAGCTAGGAGGCAGTATCGTGAATCGTGGAAACAACATTCGATATAGGAGATCTATTCTGCCTTTGGATGTATATAAAATACAGACAAAGGTAGGTAAATTGTCTTGTCTTTTGTGTGTACATGTAATATGTTTTGTGAAGGTTTTGAACAGGCACAGTCACCAGAACAATATGCTTCTAAGATTTGCTTCTGACCTCCAGGGCTCAAGAAACATGAAAACATCCAGCATGCGCCCCCTGCAATTGGAGTATGACTGCCTAAATGGCAAGGAGGGGAAACTGCTATACAGATGCCTATGAGTGTACATGGGAGTTGCAGTGTCTGAACGAACGTAGAAGAAGAAGAAAAAACCAAATAGACTGCTAATGTTCCAAAATCAAGAATCATTTACAAGAAAGGCTAAGTTTATGGATTTTTGTTTCACATTTAAAAACAATTTTAAGATACCACTTCATGCATGAAGTTGCAGATATATATAGGAGCCACATTTTTTTTTTATTCATTTCCCCCCCAAATCTGTAAAGTTAGGCTGGGGACACCAGATACTCAAGACTCACTCAAGACTCAAAGATTTTAATAAAAACAAGGAAAATTGCCTCGCAGAGTCAGGCGGTTCAAAACATAAATATCATCTCAATCACTAACACTAACAGTTTCAAATTTTATTAAAAAGATCGACAACATTCTTTGCAAATTATCACTCATGGATACAGACACCCACATTAACACATGCACACGCACAAAGGCTCGCCCACACACACACTTAACACACACACACTAACTAACTAACTAACTATCTTCCTTTTTATTCCCCCCTCTGCTTCTTTACCTCTGTAAACTTGTAGGGGTAGTTATTTTTCGATAATGACCCAGCAACCAAACAAATAACGACCCAGCAACAGCCTGAATCCTCGATAGTGCAATGGGTTGAGAAATTGTTCTGTTTCGGTACTACTTTTTGCGACTGAAAAGTTCCGAACGCTCTAATGTACGAAGTATACATCTCTGGAGCAAACAATACAAACATACCGCATTTAAATTAACAACTACAGGCCTGAACACATGAATCTCCATATAAAATCCATGAGTTCGGTTGTTTTCTGAATCTAGATCTGCCATGCTCAAACCGTTCATCACAAGCAATTTCCCAAGGCAAGTAACTCATACTTTGTCTAGCGACAAGAGTAGTTCCCCTTCTTTTCACTCAGTTTCTTCGACAACAGACTGCAATCCGACGGTCAGTTTTCAACAATATTTCATTTAATAAACAGATCACACGCAACCAAATGCACACATCTCATTAATTTAAACAACATAAAGGGGTTTCATACACTATTTTCCCCAGAAAACTGAAATTCATACAGTTTTTAACGTTGGAACACGGGTGCAAAAGTTCGTCTGCTAGTCCCATTTGACGAAAAAACATTATCCTAAGCGATACCAAAACATATACAGAACACACAATATCTGCCTTTGCCGCCACAGCAGAATAACAGCATATCTGTGTACTTGATTTTAGTCCAAAATAGGAAAACTGACAAGAAGTGTTAACAGAATGGAATGATTTGCACGGAACTATACAACCGCGCATTAATCGATCGCCTGCGCAGGTTGACTGGTTGAGAGAATAGGATTCGATCAAACTTTCGCACAAAAACTCCTCTTTTCTTTGAATAACTGAAGAAAGGAGGAATAAAGAGGTTACACACCTCGTCTCAGTGATTATAAAAAATAATGGTCTCAGTTCGCGGTCATGAAAAAGCTCGCTAAAGCTCGCATTTTTCATGATCCGCTAACTTCGACCATTATTTTTAATAATCACTGAGACTCGGCATGTAACCTCTACGTATGCTCTCTCTCGTCTCCCTTTTCTGTAATTAAACTTAAAATGAATTAAAAGTGTTCAGCGTAGACTGTGTTGTACTCCTAAAATTAGAATATCTTATGTACATTTAAATAGAAGACATGATTGCACTTATCCCCCTATACCTCTTTAATTTTAGTGTCCTCTTTTGATCAGAGTAAATATCGAACTTATTTTGTTTACTAGTTGTAAACGCAAAGTCAGTTTGACTTTATTTTCTTTAAAAATGCTATGCTGATTGTTTGTTCCAGCTACTCTTTTGGGACCAGAAGAACTTCTATATTGAGCAGCAGATGATTCGACGTTCAGATGACTTTGTGTGTGCCGTCAGCTATGTGTCCTTGGCAGTTATATCAAAGGATAAATCGATCTCGCCTCAGCAAGTGATAGATAGTATGTATGGAAAAATAGAGGATCCTGAAGCCCCTCCGGAAATCGCTGCTTGGATCAAGTCCACAGAACATTCCAGTCAGGCGTTTTTCAGAAACACACAGATATAAGCCGTTTCTTCAAAAGGGAAATGGCGATGCAATAGATGCGGGACACTAATGTGCATTAGAAAATTATCTCATGGTTAGTGTATATTTTTGTTACTTTTTGGAAGCAAGTTGATGTGTGAACAAATGTTTTTTAGTAGATATTTTTGAATGTTTGACTTCATTTGTTTGTTTGCTTGCTTTTCTAAGGCAAATCCACCATACAGAGTTGTCTTATTCTTACACATGCCCTATTTTGATTGACATACAATGATACATGTACATATATCTTGAAAAAGTTGGACCTGTGTATTACGGTCTTACATTTTTTTAATCAAAACAGGACATTGTTATTGGTTCCATTTGATTTAGACTCGTATTGATCTACTCATTCATACCCCTCTCTCTCTCTCTCTCTGTCTCTCTCAGGGATAAAAATTCTCCGTTTTTTCCGACTTTTCCGATTATTTTCAATGGGATTTATTTGTGCGATTCCGTTTTTTGGCTCACGATGGGATTCTTCCGTAAATTTACGGAATTCCGTAAATTTTTAGGCTCCAGGGATCATTCTTGAGATTCGTGCAAATCCGCTGAGAAAATGTTGGGGTATATGTAGGTATAGACCCAAGTTTTTCGGACGGTCCGCTGATCGCGACGCTCCATTCCATACTATTCTTGAACGGTTGGTTCCTAAAACGGTCAGACTGTTGCTGGTCGATCCGTATGGGAACGCGCTCTTTGTCTCCTACAGTCACCGTTTCAACGTAGCTATCGGGGATTCAGTATAAGCATACCGTATGAGAATGATTCGGCGCCATTTTTACATCGCTTCGAGCCACCTGCCAAAATGATGAGGAAGCTAAAGCGAGACGAAACCGTTCTAGCCCGGGAAATTGACCAGCAGAAGTACAAGAAAAATCTCTGGAGATTCGACTGGCTCGATGAAGTTGTATCATTGAGCTGGAAAGACGAGAAAAGCCAGAAGACACAAGACGTGAAACTGAAAGTTGGTGATGCTTTTGCTAAAATCAACTTGCCGGGAAAAGCTCAGTGCACTTTGTGCAACAATGTTATCAACTACGGCTCCAATGGAAAGACTGCCCTCAAAAGACACTTGAAAAGCAACAAGCACCTGACTATCCTGAAAACCCAGTCGGTTAACCAGTCACTGGGGTCGTTTGGCACCGACAAGGTAAGAACATTGAAACCACACCGTCACACCCCGCCTCTCTCTCTCTCTCTCTCTCTCTCTCTCTCTCTCTTTCTCCTCCTTATTTTGAGTCTTAGTGTAAAATTAATTTGAGAAACATGGGAAGGAAGAGAAAGGGGGGAAGGGGGCTATGATTAAGCTGAAATATGCATTTCAGGGCCATTTTTGTGTGTCTAAAACACTAAAAACCTTCAGCTTCTGGGGGCAAAGCCCCCAGACCCCAACCAGGGGCGTTGCCCCTGGACCCTACTGGGGGCCTTCTTCGGCCCCCAGACCCTCACCTTCTTTTTCCTTAATTATCACTTTTTGGGAATGCCGATTTCAGTTTTTTTTTAACAAGGCAATTTTCATCCCTGTCTCTGTCTCTCTGTCTCTCTCTCTCTCATGTACGCATGCACACACACACACACACACACACACACACAACAAACACTCACACTTACACACACAGAGCAAAATTCTCTCTCTCTCTCTCTCTCTCTCTCTTAGATGTAAAAAGGAAAATCACTGCTTTTCTAATACTCTTGTTAGATAAAGAATTCTCTCTCTCTCTCTCTCTCTCTCTCTCTCTCTCTCTCTCTCTCTCTCTCTCTCTCTCTCTCTCTCTCTCTCATGCCGACACACTAACCAGAGCAAATTCCTATCTCAGATCTCTACAACTTTTGGAATTCTGGTGATATGATACCTTAACAGTGCTGGATTGATTGTGTAACCTCTGCGAACGCCAAGAAGAAGAAGAGATACCTTAATAAATCCAATTAAACTTATCATCTCTGTGTGTGTCAGTGTGGGTGTGGGGGAAGAATTAAGCATTTATGAAAGAGTTTTTGTGTCTGTGTTTGGGATAATCTGTTGTCAAACTAATCACCAATCATTTTGCCTGAGAGTCAGTCACATTACTCATCATGTTTCACCTGTTGTCAAGAGATGCAAGCATAAGTTGCCCCACTGAAATTGATCAACAAATTACCAATATGTAGTGAGAATGATTGAATACTGGCTGTGCCTACTAAATACAAAAAAAGGAGAAGTCGAGAAAAGGGGAAAGACGGAGTTGGTGGGAAAGAAAAAGAGAAAGCCATATGTTGAAAGACTACGGGTACTCAATCTCCCCACCCTTAAATCGAGAAGACTCAGAGACGACCTAATCATGACAGACCTATCAAATCTTTCAGGGTATTGATAATGTCAAACTCGTCGAGTCTTTTTTCAAGAAGTCTACCACTGATGTAACGAGGAAAAATACGGACAAAATCTTTATTGAATTTAGTAAAACTAATATCCGGAAACATTCCTTTTCTAACAGAGTTGCACAGGGCCATCATGGAACACACTGTCTGATGTTGTTAAAAATGCACAAACTATTAAAACTTTCAAACATCTGCTGGACATACAAAAACTTATGACTGAGTCACTTTATTTGTACGACAATTGATATTGAGTAAATACGACTTTGAGCATGTTAATATGATTGACCTGTAAGTTGTAACAAATTTGATAATGAGATGGGACGCGAAAAAAGCCGTGAGGCTTATGGATACCAATCCAGTCCCTAACCACTACTACTACTACTACATACCAATTTGATTAAAGCAACATTTCATGTATGTGCGAAAGTTGATCAAAAAACGTTTGGTGGGTGTTAGGGTGTACGCACGTAGATCTCATACACGCGCAAATGCAATCTAAAACAAGTTCGGGAGAGAGAAAAAAACGCACGTCGCACAAAAATCGTCTGCTTTTGTAAGCCGTGGTGATCTCCCCTGACAGGAAGTATTTCTCCGTAGTCCTTCGGCTTCGGGAACTTGTACGCAAACAATGGCCGACTTTGACACAATCTACGAAGAGAGAGATGAAGAAGAAAACACGTTGGACAACTCATCGGTCACAGTTTCAGACCCGATAATCATTCGAGGCGGAGGAAATGTCACAATGTAAGTGTTGAAGGGAGATTTGGGTTTGAAAGTGAGTCAGCTTGGAGAAAACGTGGGATGAAGTCTGTCATTCGTCAACAAATTGTCACGAACGCAAAGCCAAAAGCACTGACTTGGTGACAGAACCATCAGTGCTTGCTTTTTGTGGGTGTCTATTTCATTTCAGAGACTAATGAAGGTTAATTCGCCTACAAGACTGGAAGTAATTCATGTGGATCCACAGTTTAAGCTTCTTAACCCGGATAAACATTGACCTGCTCCCAAACCTTTCACAGATTTTCCTCATGATAACAAAGAAAGAGCTTGTTGAAAAGCTTGATCATATTGAACTGGGATTTCTGCTCGGTGATCTCTTCGCTGTCGTTATGAACAATTCTTGTTTGAACTAATGATCAACAATGTTAGTTGTTACCTTCCTGGAACAAAATTGAAATGATAGTAATCTGTGCATAATGTTGCAAATCAGTTGTTAACTTGTAACCCCATGCAGTTGGTTTTTTTTTATCTGGAAATGAGCACAAAAGAATTCTCCATACTTTTTCAGTATGAAGATATATTTTATGAGCAAGGGCTCTTTCAAAGTTATTTTCAAACTTCGCTGATCGAGCCACCGGTTAATTAATAATTAGGCCTATGAAGTCAAAGAGACTTTAGTTTTGAACTGATAAGAATACTACTACTACTACTAGACTGCTTTTCTTCATCCTCATGAATATGGCTTGTATAACTTAGTATAATTGTTGAAGATTATCTTCCTCTAAACTGTTAGGAAAGTATAACTAGTATAAGATAAACCCCAGCTGTGCACAGAGAATGGAAACCAACCATTGTGATTAATGTGAATTACAACTTCTACAAGTAATCTCTGTCTGAATACAACGCATAAAAACTAAAGTGCTCACCTTTCTTTTTGCCTCAACCCCAACAACAAACATTAATTATGAACTATCTTTTATTAAGGATATGAAGTCAAATAGGCCTGGTGAAATCCTTGTTCAAATCCCAAAATTATCTATTCAGATGATACATTGATAGATTTTCCTGGCGTGTGTTCTGACTAGTAACTTATAACATTTGTGATACTGATAGGGTAATGAATTACATTTCCTGTCTGCTTGTGTATTTCAGATTTGGTCTCAGTAACAAGTTTGAGACAGAGTTTCCTCAGGGACTGGGTGCAAAGGTAAGCTACTCGACGCTAAGGCCCATCACAATGTCTATTATGGGAGATGGCTTTTTTCACAACCTTTTTATTATACAGCAGTGCATGTACCTGAAAGGACACCATTGGAACCAACCAAAAGTATTCCTACCTTGCAAAGTTGCAGGTGACCTGTCATAGATGGATTCTTTGGTTGATTTAGTTAAAGGCACAGTGCGCCTCCCGTAAACCATCACAGATACTGTCAGGCTTTTACACACAGTACAAACACCCATCCATTTGAACTCTCATCAAACGGGAACATCCTAGGTGCCCTATACGTAAAGAGTGAGCAATTTTCAAAGAATTAATTTTACGGATTGTCTCAGAGACAATCGGACCGTGGTGCGTTTTGGCGCTAGACCTAACTTTTAAAATCTAAATAATAAATTGACAGCTTGTTACACAAACATTCTGAAATCATAAAAGAATTCTTTTTTCATTAAGACAAGATCAGTACAATTCGAAGTTTTGAAAGTTTGAAAAAAGAAAAGCCCGGAAGCAGGGTCACGCAAAGTCGTGGTTCTCGTAGCAGACGACGGTTTATGCCTATCGCCAGTTCCTCTGAACAGTCAAAAGCCATCGCGAGAGTTCTTGTGAACCACAGCTGTTTGTTTCGTGCATAGAGGTACATAATAACGTGCTGTTGCAGATAAGCTCACAGCGAGTCGCATTCAAATTACTAACTGACAACTGCATTGTGAAAAAGGGAAACTGGATCACACGGGTTCACGATGGCTCAGGGGTAAGATAAACCACGCAAAAATAAATTCTTTGAAAATTGTTCGCTCTTTACGGAGGGCACCTGGGATGTTCTCAAGCGGTGAGTGTTTAAATGAAAAAGTGTTTGTACTGTGTGTAAAAGCCTGACAGTATCTGTGATGGTTTACGGGAGGCGCACTGTGCCTTTAAGATCCCCCAAGTTAAGAATCCTTCCCTTTTATTTTTAAGACCCTGTTTTCTCAGATTTTCTGTTCTGTAAATTAACCTCCTTTTTAAGACTTCTTCCTTTTTAAGACCTGATTTTCTCAGTTTTGAGAGGTCTTAAAAGGGGGGTTCCACTGTTTGACGAGAAAGGCCATGTATTCGCCTACAATATTTAGCTAACAGATTGATTTAGTGTCTTTACAGTGTGTCAGACAACACAGACACCCCCGAAAATCCAATTCACAAAAGCAACGTTCTCCTTATCATAATCGACAATAGATAGGTTTTAACTTTTAAATTCATTGAGTTGTTTTGATGAGTTATGGTCTTGTTGAAAGAGGACTAATCTGTCAACAGGTTGCCCCAGAAGAGTTTCGTGCCACAATTCTTCGAATCAACAGTGTACTACGCAAAGCACTGCCGATCAACGTCAAGTGGTTGTTTTGCGGTTGTGTGTGTTGCTGCTGCACTCTCGGCTGCTCCCTATGGCCGGTTGTATGTCTCAGTAAAAGGGTGAGTATTTGAACCAAATTGGGGGGGGGGGGGGGGGGGTATATATATATTCAGTGTTTTTATCACCAGAATCTTTGGCCAAAGAGAGATGTCAAGGTTATTGAAATAATTCAAATAGTGACCTAAAACTTGCTTTCTTTTTTTTTACTTTGATTGTAATTGTACATTTTTGAATACTGGTCTGCCCTTAGATATTGGTCGGTCCTCCTTTTTACATTTAGTCAAGTTTTGACTAAATGTTTTAACATAGAGGGGGAATCGAGACGAGGGTCGTGGTGTATGTGTGTGTGTCTGTCTGTCTGTGAGTGTGTGTGTGTAGAGCGATTCAGAGTAAACTACTGGACCGATCTTTATGAAATTTGACATGAGAGTTCCTGGGTATGATATCCCCAGACGTTTTTTTTTATTTTTTATAAATGTCTTTGATGACGTCATATCCGGCTTTTTGTAAAAGTTGAGGCAGCACTGTCACACCCTCATTTTTTTTATCAAATTGATTGAAATTTTTGTAAAGCAATCTTCGACGAAGGCCGGACTTCGGTATTGCATTTCAGCTTGGTGGCTTAAAAATTAATTGATGACTTTGGTCATTAAAAATCTGAAAATTGTAATTAAAATTATTTTTTAATAAAACGATCCAAATTTACGTTTATCTTATTCTTCATCATTTTCTGATTCCAAAAACATATAAATATGTTAGGCAAAAAAAAAAAATTGTCTGTTTCTGGTAACATGGCTAAAAAAAATAGGGTCGGTAGGTCGGGTTTTTTTTTTTTTTTTTTTTTTTTTTTTACCCCCAAATGTAGACCAATAAAACTAACTTTAAAAATCGCACAAAGAGACTGGATTCACTATACATAGAGACAAGACACTCAACACATTTACAAATCGTCAGCGGACTTTCGTTTTCACACGTTTTTGTTGTTCATTTTCTCACCCTGTCCTTTACCACCAAAAAAAATAAAAAATGTTTGAGTTTGGAAAAAAAAAGTTTAGGGTCGGCGCCGAAATTTAGGGTCGGTCGGGTGACCAGAAACAGACAATTTTTTTTTTTGGGCCTTATATTCGGATTAAAAACAAGCTCTGAAAATTAAAAATATAAAAATTATGATTAAAATTAAATGTCCAAAATCGATTTAAAAACAATTTCATCTTATTCCTTGTCCGTTCCTGATTCCTAAAACATATAGATATGATATGTTTGGATTAAAAACACGTTCAGAAAGTTAAAAAGAATAGAGATATAGAAAAGCGTGCTATCCTCCTCAGCGCAACCGCTACCGCGCTTTTCTGGATTGTTAATTTCACTGCTTTTGCCACGAGCGGTGGACAGACGATGCTACGAGTGTACGGTCTTGCGGAAAAAATGCAATGCGTTCAGTTTCATTCTGTGAGTTCGACTGAGCTTGACTAAATGTTGTATTTTCGCCTTACGCGACTTGTTTTATCTTGGATATTGTTTTTTTACCTGTTTGTTGGTACATGTAATCTAACCATAAGGCCAAGGGACATAACTGCAATACCAGAACCCTCTTCTAAGTAATTATGAATGACGAGCTTCCTGGATATGTTCCTGTAAAGCAAAACGTATGTAACCAATACAAAGACAATTTTTTTAAAAGGGCTGTGTGTGTGATTTTAGTTCTTGAACTACGTGCGGCTGCTACATTATTCTGTGAACTCTGTTTCAGACCCGACATGCCATTGAGAAAGTGTTAGATTGGGAGAATAGTCATTTGTATCACAAGGTAAGATATTTGTTTGTTTATTTAAGAAGATTATCTCATATATATTACATGTACATCGAAGTCATGCCTGGGAAAGTAGAAGTGGCGTACAGTAGAACAAAATCCTTTTAAACAGTTGCTATGGGTACACAATTAGGCATTATTTCCGAAATTTAGTGTTGAACAGTAACATTAACTTCATACATTGAAATGTGAGATAACAGTGCAGGGACCATGCCAATTGACAAATTTCAGATTAAATGTTTGCAGGGGCAGCAGTTGCAAATTAGGAATATGTTTGTTTAA
Organism: Littorina saxatilis; assembly: GCF_037325665.1. NCBI lineage: Eukaryota > Metazoa > Mollusca > Gastropoda > Littorinimorpha > Littorinidae > Littorina > Littorina saxatilis. Next base: position 3,732,219 of record NC_090250.1, on the reverse strand, counting down.
TTAATATGCAGGCAACAATGCTAATTAGTGCATTATGCCCTGCTGTACTTACACTGTGAGATTTGGAACACACTTTCCTTGATATAAGCCGCTTGCAGAATGGTTCTTGTCACTTCAAAGATAAGTAAACTCTGCTGTGCAAACTTGTGTTCCTAATATTTTCAATTGTGGCTGTTTTTTTCCAGCTGGGACTTCACTGGCGGTTAAGCAAACAAAGATGTGATTCAAGTAGTATGATGGAATACGTGAGTAGCATTTTGTTGATAACTTGAATATTATATTATGAATATTATTACACTTGAAATGTTCTCAAAAACATTCCAACCAGATTAACCATGTTGAACATGCATTTCCGCTGCTTTTTTTTGGCACAGAGAGAGCAACAGATTCAACATCAATCGGAGAGGAAATGACATAATGATAGCACATTTGACACAATCAAACGCCTGATATTAATATGGCGCAGTTGACTTTGCGAAGTCCAGTTCACGAAGTTTGCTGCACAAAGCTTTGGCATCGAATGTTCAGTAAAAAGACTTTGCGAAATCAACTTTGCGCTCAATAAGGACAGCTTGAAGTAAAGCACTTCGCTTCTTTTTTCTTCAACCACAAACTTTTTAATCGAGCCAGTCAGCATTGCACTGTAAGAGAGTGGGAGGTGCTAATAGTAATAGGAGCCATCTTTTATATTTTTTTCTCACATACAGTGACAGTAGTGGTATCCTGATGAATGCAGTTTCTTTTGATTAGTTTTTTATTCAATGTGTTTTTACAAGATTTTCCTTGATAATCAATCACTTGAAAAAATAGGAATCTAGGTGTGCTCGCTATTTCTTTAGTGTATTCCATTTTTTTATCACATTGTTTTCTCTCATTTTTACAGGTGCTGTACATCGAGTTCATTCCAAAAATACCCATCTTTCGACCAGACTAGCACTAGGAGAGGTGTGTTCTCTCCGCCATCATTAGCATCATCTCATGACTAGTGACACTGACACTCCTGCTTGCATTCTGTTGCCGTCAATACATTCTGCCGATCTCATGTGCCCCGCTGGTGCTTATCAACGTCGTCATTATCATCGTCAAGATGGTCGTCATCGTCAGGATCATCGTCATCGACCTCTTCACTGTTGATGTGGCATCAGTCCGCGGGGCGTGTATTCTGGATGGTCTGTGTGTTAGGTGTTGCTTAGTTACGCTGTGAGATGTATGAGGTGTGATGTATATAAATATGCTGAAAGGTGTGTAGGGACGTGTGTTTGTGTGTGCTTGCGTAATGCGTTTGTGTCAGTGAAGGTGAGTGATTTTTTGACAGATATTTATGTCTATGAGGGTGAAAGAAAGATTGATACTTTGACTGATATTTGTCTTTGAGGGTGACAGAAATAATTTTTATCACTGTAACAAGCTTCTGTCGGTCGTTAAATCAACATTCTATATAAAAGTAAACTATTGTCCCAAAGAAACCAAACAAACATCTTCTACCATCAAACAGTCAAATGTATTCATGTGTTCTAAAAGTGTCCAGTGACAAAGATCAAGCTTGATACTGCATTTAGTGAGTTTGCCTGACATTTTATTTTGACATGCTGCATCGTTCTGTCTCTCAGATTTTCTTATTTTAATTTTTTTTATTTTTTATTTATTTATTTTTTTATTTTTTATATATACACATAAACACAACATAACATACAGCATACACAGAGTTTTTTTGCTTTTTTAGTGATGTCATTATGTTGTCAACCCACAATAACCAACATTCCATGGAAACACTGTCATAAAATTCAGAGTATAATGATGAAGAATTATCTCTGTGGTGTATGTATATAACTGACGTTGTGATGAATCGTTTGAGGGGGGGGGGGGGGGGGGCTATATTTTACTGGATCACATATTTTATCTTGTCTTTGTATGGACCAGTCTCAGAAGGTCTTGTATTATCTGGGAAGGTATAAAATTACTCTCATTCCATTTCTAGTCTTTGCTTTTATTATGGGGGGTTGCATTCTTTCTTCAAGTAAGTATGCATGGGTATAAGATATGGGTGAAGTCTGTTTATTTTTAATTTTCTTTTATGTAAAATATATGTGGTCAAAATAAAAAAAAATACTTGCCTTAATCCATGGCCAAAAGCCAGTGTTAAAATGAGGATGTCAGGTTGAAAAGTATATTTTTTTTCTGCAAAACTCTAAACTAACTGCTGTGTGTGCATATTCAGTGCCAACTTCTATTTGTTGAAGAACGATTCCATTTCATGCATAATAAAGCAATATCACTAGCTTTCCAGAAGTTTATTTTCCCTCTTGTCAACAATGGATGACGTTGTGATAATGAGCCATATATGGTGACCTTTTACTTTTCATAGGTTGGGCTATTCATCCTGTTATGGTAATTTTCATACTTTGTTAAGGAACCTGATTTTAACTCAAATTTCTAGAGCGGTCTGCTGACCTTTAGATGTATAAACGACTTTGATCTTAGCTCCTGATAAGGACACGGTCATGTGTTTGCATTTTCACTGTTTTGTCAATACACCGTACTCATTGAGTTACAATTAATTCTGTGCTTGAACAAGCTGAGACAAAATTGTCATGTCATATCATTTGTGAGCAAATTTCAAACTTTGCCTTATACTTAATATAATGAGCATATGTCACTTTTTGTTGTTGTCGACTACTTTTATTTTGTGTTCTTTTCCCTCACACGAAAAGAGCGTAGATCTTTTTTTAAATTGTTATTGGTTGACTACTTCCCCTGAATCAAAAAACAAGACAGGTTATAATAAACGTTTGATTCAGGGGAAAAATCAAACATTCACAAGGATTTTGACCTTTCGGCCTTCAATGTAGACAAACAATTTCAAGAGGCACAACAAGCAAAAATAATAATGCTATGCCAATTATTTTCAAATGTTTTCTCCTGAGCCTGAGGGTATGTACAGTAAAACCTGCGAGCAAAGGACGCTCTTGGGTAGCCTTGCCGCTGTCCTTTGTAGCAAGGTGTCCTTTCTTATGAATATGAATGCGCCAACATTTTTTTGGAGGAAAAAAACACCCAACAGTCATTGATTCTTTTTTGCCACAGTGATTATTAAAACTCAAAGTTTTGAAGCCCTCAATTTTTTATTTTTTATTTGTTTCAAAGAAAAGGAGAGAGAGAGAGAGAGAGGTGCAATCGGTTTCTTATCTGAAGCAATGGGCCATTCACTGGAAGATTCTTTGATTGAGCTGTTGAAAACCACTCGAAGAGTTCTTCGTTCAACTCGTCATAGGTTGTTTTTCTTCTCTTAACACATTTTGCCGTCGATCTGGCACCGGAGACCCACTGACTGAGAATTTGTGTTCGATCAGCTTTTATGTTGGAAATTTGAGTTTTTCCTCACTTCAGCTCATCAGCAACTTTTTGAACGGTCTTTATGACATCGACTCTCTCTTCTAAAGTCAATTTTTTTCGTTTTGGCATGATGAGACGAAGACGAAGGATGAGACGAAGATGCATCACAGTACAGAAAGTAGAAACCCGAAATGTTTGTGAGTTCACGGCATCGACCAATGAGCGTGCACCATACAAAAATCAACTTCTTTCAAGTGCTGTCATTGGGTTACAAAATAAGCTTCTCGCGCATTCACATCGCCAGCGAGATTTTATTTGCAGAACCAAGATGGCGGACCAGCGTCTGCTAAAAGCTGTCTGCTTCAAGGGTTTGTCAGTTGTTGACAAGTAACGAACCCAATCGGGACCAAAAAAGGGTGTCCGCGTCCGCGCCTTTGAGGTGTTTGCTCTTTTAAGGTGTTTTTGAGAGTAAAATACATCCGTCCTCACTTGAATTGTCCGTTATGCTAAGGTGTCCGCCGAAATAAGGGTCCGCTAGATGCAGGTTTTACTGTACCTTTGACTATTATTTTGACAAAAATATATCCCCCATGAAAGACCACCTGTAATCTAGGGACACTCTTGGCTGTTCCCACTGGTGTCCTTTCATCAGAGATACCAGTGTACACTAAGTAGGTCATACAATTTGATGTGGAAACTTTGAGAAATGTCTTGAAATCCTGCTGTTTGTGGTGGAATTATTTCATAGGTGTCAATCAAAGGTTTTTTTTATGTAAAGATCAAATTATTTAAGTGGCAAAAAATGTTGCTAAATTCTCTCTTTTGTGTTTGTGTCCAAGACCAAATTGTATAGGTAACTGTTTGATTTTTTCGTGGATTATACTCTCTTCGTATTCTTATCTTTCGCTTCTGTTCTCACTTTTTCTTTTATTTTTATTTTCATGGTTTGTAAATAGAGCAGACATTTTGTCTCATTCTCTCTATGGTCTCAGGCATAAGTAATTGGTGATGTGTGAGAGTTTCTTAAATATATTGACATTGTTTATATATCTTATTATCTACCATCAAGAAATTGGACATGAGAGGTACTATCTTACGTACCTGATTTCCTTTACTCATTATTTGTCATCCCCTTGCCAAGGGGGGTAACAAAAACAGATAGTGTTCTTGGTCGACCCCCCGCGGGTTAGGGGGAAGAATTTACCCGATGCTCCCCAGCATGTCGTAAGAGGCGACTAACGGATTAATAATAATAATAATGATAAATAACTTTTCTATAGCGCGAGTCCCATCAATTGGCTCCAGGCGCTTTACAAATTCATTATAGAATAAACTAGCACAAATCAACAAGCATACAAGGATTCTGTTTCTCCTTTTACCCTTAAGTGTTTCTTGTGTAGAATATAGTCAATGTTTGTGAAGATTTTAGTCAAGCAGTATGTAAGAAATGTTAAGTCCTTTGTACTGGAAACTTGCATTCTCCCAGTTAGGTAATACATTGTACTACGTTGCAAGCCCCTGGAGCAATTTTTGAGTCACTTGAGAAAAAGTGACTATGTAATCGGTCAGTGTTAGTCTGTCCGGCCGGCCGGCCGTCCGTAGACACCACCTTAACGTTGGACTTTTCTCGGAAACTATCAAAGCGATCGGGCTCATATTTTGTTTAGTCGTGACCTCCAATGACCTCTACACTTTAACGATGGTTTCGTTGACCTTTGACCTTTTTCAAGGTCACAGGTCAGCGTCAAAGGAAAAATTAGACATTTTATATCTTTGACAAAGTTCATCGGATGTGATTGAAACTTTGTAGGATTATTCTTTACATCAAAGTATTTACATCTGTAGCCTTTTACGAACGTTATCAGAAAAACAAGGGAGATAACTAGCCTTTTCTGTTCGGCAACACACAACTTAACGTTGGGCTTTTCTCGGAAACTATAAAAGTGACCGGGCTCAAATTTTATGTGAACGTGACTCATTGTGTCTGGGTGGCCGAGTGGTAACGCACTTGCGCTCGGAATCGAGAGGTTGCGTGTTCGACCCTGGGTCGGGCCGCTATTTTCTCCCCCCTTTCCTAACCTAGATGGTGGGTTCAAGTGCTAGTCTTTCGGATGAGACGAAAAACCGAGGTCCCTTCGTGTACACTATATTGGGGTGTGCACGTTAAAGATCCCACGATTGACAAAAGGGTCTTTCCTGGCAAAATTGTATAGGCATAGATAAAAATGTCCATCAAATACCCGTGTGACTTGGAATAAAGGCCGCGAAAGGTGAACATTCGCCTAACAGGCTTGAGGTTTGCTGGTCGATGTGAATGCGTGATATATTGTGTAAAAAATTCCATCTCACACGGCATAAAACGCTTTGAACTTCGGATAAGGCGCTATATAAATAAAGAGAATAAAATAAAGAGAATAAAAATTAAAAAAAAATAGCAATTTCTTCCTGTCCATCTGATGCCTCATATAATATTCAGAACTGCGAAAGTGACTCGATCGAGCGTTTGCTCTTCTTGTTTGATTAGTGCTTTTATGAACAAGAAACAATTAACAAGTGGCTCTATCCCATCTCCCCCCTTTCCCCATCGCGATATAACCTTCGTGGTTGAAAACGACGTTAAACACCAAATAAAGAAAAGAAAGAAAGAAGTTCTTGGTCAACACAGTGTTGCGTTTGACACACTTGTTAGTTATGTGCTGTGTACTTTTATTACCCAAAGGGACACAAAAATGAATTCATCTTTTTATCAGATGAGCTTCAAAATCGGGAAAGAGAACCAAATTGATGTGAATGTATAAAACCCTCCCAAAATATGTTTTGTTTCCGGTGAAAAAGATCAATTTTGTTAGGTCAATTCCTTTTTTGTTTTTTTCCCTAATCTAAAGTTTGTTTTTCATTTACAAAGTCACATTCTGCTTTTTGTTTTCCGGGAAATTGCGCTAGCTGTGTCCTCTGGATTTTGCAGACGAGTAACTTTTCTTGTAAATTCTGGGGAATCAAGTATTTTGTATTAATTTTGTTTTTAAATGTCCAAAAAGGTATAGGGTCCGGAGGAAGTCAGTCAGGAATCAGAAACATTGACTTTTTTTGGGGGGGGGTCTAATGCTACATGTTCTGGCAATCATCCAGTGCAGATCCTCAAACCATTCACAAATCTTTATTTTTGTTCTCATTAAAAATACTTCAGAATAAATGCTCAAGACTACTGACAGCCAAAAGTTTTCCAGTCGTAATTTGTTGCAAGTTTGCATGAAAAGTTTAACTGTGATTTTCAGAGTGTTTTATAGATATGTGATGGAAATAATGAAGGTACCTTGATGAACACAGTATAAAATATTGGACGTAGGAAACACAGTGGCATTTCTATACAGTTCAGAGACATCCTGCTTGCTGCCGCGCGAGCAGAGAAAATGTTTCCTCTTTATCTTCACTGCGCTGGCTGCGAAACCCCTCACGCGGAGGTGTTTTCAGACAGGCCAGACACAGGTTGTCCCGGAGGTGTAGAGGGGTTTAGAGAAGTAGATTAGATGACCCACATGCTTTAGATAGGAATGTTTCTGAATTGTAGTGTCTTTGCATTGTGAGCGAATTGAGCATCCTCTGCTAGCGGTGTGTGTTGACTTTGCTGTTATATACGATTGTTGTGAGATGAAAGACTGTCAATAGAGGGTGAAATTTACTGAAATGAAAAATATGAATTCTTGTATGCGATGAGTGTTTGGAATCAAAGTAAACAAATAAACTGTGTGCCAGTCTTGCAAACAAGACTTTTTCTCGCTGCTTTAATTGATATGAGGATTGTATGCTGTCATTGTTTTGTGTTGTGAACTTGTGCACACACACACTTTCGAACAAATTCTGAATCATCGCGTGAGCATGCTACACAAACCACATCTTTGTTTTGCTGTTTGCACATGTTTGTGTAGATTATGAACTTTAGGCACAAACAGTGAAACCCCGCTATCAAGACCCCCCAATTTAAGACTCCCTCCTTTTTAAGACCCGATTTTCTCAGATTTTCTGTTCATAACCTGTGTAAATTACCCCCATTTTAAGACTCCCTCCTTTTTAAGACCTGATTTTCTCAGACTTTCTGTTCACAGCCTCTGTAAAATTGCCCCCATTTTAAGACTCCCTCCTTTTTAAGACCTGATTTTCTCAGATTTTTGGAGGTCTTAAAAGGGAGTTCCACTCTTCTTTCAAAGGGAACACTTCCACAAAAATAATCTTGGCATGTGCACAATTCCATTTTTTTCCAAGCTTCCTACAAAAGAGTTTAGTCCTTTGAGTCCACACACAGTTTTGTACATGAGCACTCTGACGTGTACGAATCAATAATTGCAGCATAAACATTTACACACAAAATAAAAACCTCTCTTAATGCGCAATTTCCACAAAAATTCTGAGCCTCATTACAAAACCATCATCGAGCAAAGATTCATAATAATGATAATGAAAGCATATGCACTTCCATACTTTCTTTGCTTGAAATCGGCCAACATGCACTCTCACACAAACACTTACCCTAGCAGTCTCCATGTACCATTTCTAACACGTTCAGAGGGTAACCTCACTGGACTGTAAATCTTATCCAATCCAATCCAATCCAACAAGTCTACCACCAGTCTTCGAAAAATGAAACATTGAAAGAAGACTTTTTATGAAGGTGAACAAGAAACTGCTGAGTACAGTCATAATCAAACAGATCACAGTCCGCTTTGTGGAAGGCCTGGAGCTTAGCCATGGACTCTGAAGACACCGACCTGAAGGCCTCAACCATTGCTGCATCCCTCTGTTGCAGACGCTGCTCCTTAATCTCAGACACATCGTAGGCCTTCTTTATCTCTTGCAACAAAACGGCTAGTGTCTCGTTGTCACTCTGGGCAGCAACGGTGAAAGGCAGAGGCAGGTGGGCGGATATCAAACCACGTACCTTGTACACCGTCCACACTCGTCGCAACACCTCCTCCCTCTCCGTCCAGCAACCCCCCTCCCCCAGACTCCTCCAGGCCTGGCTCATCAGCGTCCTCAGGGCGATCTCCGACATGATGCCGAGGTCGCTGCGAGCGTCAACAGTTTCTGGGTCATCCACCACGTCAGCAAGCGTCAGTCCAGTATGGTGTAGGATGAACTCTGTGTCTTGTCGGAATGACTCCATCTTACCAACCATGTCGAAGCGAGTCTTGCACGGCTTGCAGTGCCTGTGGATTGCGGTGAAGTGAGTGTTGCGTGAGAATAACACACCCGGCGTTGATTCTGTGAAGGACTCGCTGATGAACTGAGAGAACGTTGGAACGTTCAGTTTACACTGATTTTCGAGATTGTTCGGCAGTGACGTGTCTTCTCGTTGTTCGGATCTCCCAGACGGGATGAATATTTTGTCCATGTATGCAGAGAACGTTCTGGCAAAAGGATGCCGAACGAAGAGGAATTTCTGTGAGGTCTGCAGCGTTTTTGCTTTCCATTCAGCAGTCTTGTTAATAAAAGTCAGGCCAACCGGCCCCCGTAGCAGTGGTTAGCGCATCGGGCTGTGGGCCGGGAGGTCGTGGGTTCGAATCCCATCAGGGTCATGTGGGTTTTTTCGGGCTACGGTCTGCTCCTACCCAGAGTGGAAGTGCTATGGTTCCTATGGGAAGTATGAGATCACACAGCCGAGTGTCATTCACTTAACGAATGCGACTTTGAGGGTGCTCAGGTTCTGTATACCTGACCAACACCGCAGGTGCGGCAGTTCTCGGGCCTGGTTGACGCCAGGATATATTATGACAGTAAGCGTAGAGTGCTGCCCTGTCACGTAGTCTCAAAAACCAAATTGGAAATCCAAAGCATCATCATAATCATCCTCATCTCATTAATCATCCAACAATATAAATTGTCCTTGCTCTTGTGGCCCTTCATGCCCGGAGCTCTCATGGTGACCTTGGTCTCAGTGTTCCTGTTCGATCCTTCCCTGAATAGTAGTTCTGCTGTCAGTCTTCAACGTGTGACGTTCTGGGGGGTCGACGGAGGGACGTGGTGGCGGTCTGCTCTCTGGAGGGGACGCTCACTCAGTCTGGCTCCGCGACTTAAAGTCAATGTCGTTTGTAGGGGGCATACTACTGAACACCGTCGAAGTGACTCAGCAGAAGTGCAGTGTCATCTTCCGAGGGTAGCCCACCGCAGCGACCCGACATCCCCCCCTGGAGCGTCTGTAAAATCGACAAGTCTGGCAGCGGAACGAAAATTCAGAGGTGGTTGGAGCAGCGAGTGCAGGGACGGGGCGGTGTGAGAGCACAACGGGACAAGGGGACAAGTGTAAAGACGGGGGAAAAAAAAAATAAATAAAGGTCAGGCCTTTGCTCAGAACGTGTGTGAACAGTCCAGACTGGTTGAAGAGGGAGCCTGCTGGTTCCAGCCTGTTCAAGATGCGGAAGACTCTCTTCCAGAAAGAACTGCCCACTTTCTCCACCGCGCAGTACACCACGTGACGACTCTCATCCGCGTAGAAGTTCTTGTCCACTTTCTTTTGTGCCAGAACGTTCGAGAAGTTCTGACTACGGAACGACAGTCCCGAGGGGTTCTTCTTTCGGATGGGACTGCATATTTATCACAGGTTTTCCGCAGGTGATGCACTCTCTGTTTGTGGACTGCTTCGAGATGGATGTTTTCTGTGCTGCCAGTTGAAACTAAACTTTTCGGGTCGTCGGGTATTTAGTTTGAAGTGCTTGTAGCTGGACTTCGGGCGACAGTCATAAGAGAATAGTCTTGTGTTTTGGTTCTGTCTGTGTTGTTTAGTGACGCCACATTTATCAGGCTGTCGGCGTTTTGGGATTTATTGCTAACGGAAGCATCCTTCGTGACTTCTTTGGGAGACTGTTGTGTTGCTTTGGGCCTCGCGTCTACTGTTGCATCACCATCACGTGGGATCTCTGTTCTACCCACGACCGCGATGTCATCTATGTTCTTTGGGTCACTATTAGACGGTCTCGTAATCATTTCTTCCAAAACGTTGCCAAAAAGCTTTCCGAAGATGTTGTTGTCACGACTTTTTGTGCTGTCATTAGAGGTGTTGGTGGTGACGGTGAGACCTTCCTTGACATCTCTGTCATATGTTGACACTTTGGTTTTCTGCTTTGTCTGAAATGTCGAAGAAAAGTTTTATTTAATAATTATTGTCACTACAAGTTCTTAAACATATGCTTTTCGGGACAACTAAATTGGAAGGAACTCATCTGACCAATGAACATACACAGGAATACACGAGCGCACGTACACTCACACACACACACACACACACACACACACACACACACACTCTCTCTCTCTCTCTCTCTCTTTTTCTCTCTCTCTCTCTCTCTCTCTCTCTCTCTCTCTCTCTCTTTCATTTTTAAGAGCACATAAAAGAGAAAACGACAGAGAAACAAATTAACAAACGGACGGATAATCAACCTGGAAAAGAAACGTACACGTGTGACAGAGCAAGAACCCACTCACTCACATTCACACACAAAAGCAAGAACACACTCAGGTTCACTAGCATCAAAAGCTTCAAATAGTTGGATTGAAATAACTCACCTTTTCGTTCGCACGCCTATCCGGCAATATTTTGTCCGCAGCTAACTTATACTTCTGTTTATGTTTCGTCTCGTGGTCTTTCTGGACTGAAAGCAGATACATTAGGTGATATAATAATCTACTGTGACAATACAATACAATACAATACAATACAATACAATACAATACAATCCATTATAATACAATACAGTACAACTTTAGGCCAAATAAAAAAATAGGTCTGTTTACGGTATCCCGACCAACCCTAACTTTTCGGCCCGACCCTAAACTTTTTTTTCGGAAAATGAAAAAAAAAAAGCGTACTTAGCTATATTGTAATAATTTTTGCCTTGTGAGGAAAGACGATAAAATTCCCTTCGTTTTAAAAAACAATTGAACAAAATCGGACAGAAATGGACCAAACGAGACGGGAAAAAAAAAAAAAAAAATACGACCGACCGATCCTATTTTTTTCGGCCATGTTACCGTAAACAGACCTATTTTTTTATTTGGCCTTATCATTTCAGTTGAGACAGTACAACTTCGTTTTCTTAGCAAAACGAATGCAATAAAACACAATACAATATCACAATACTTCTTGTTTCGGACAATAGATAAATTCATTCTGTGGCTGATTGAAAGAGTAATCGACACAACAATTTAACGAAAAATAAACATGAAGCTCGAAGATATTCTAATTCGACATGGAGATTCGATCAAAACACAAATAAAGAACGCTACAAGAAGAAATTCAAGATACCAATCAAGATTCTCAGGTAAACCGCCACGTAATACACCTGGCGGATCTGTCCCGGCATCCCTACGATACGAGCATTCTTCAACTTGGACGCATTAAAACATCAAAAGCCTGGGCTGCTTTCAGTGCAGAGAGGGATGTTTTTGCTAAATCCAAAAAGAAAAAAAAATCAAATTTAAAAGTGACACCGGTGTCAATCAGGAAAATTAACTCAGTAAGAAAACATCCCATAATCTGCACACGAAGCAGCCAGGCTGTGGATTACGTGGAACGAGTATCCGCCGTACGGTCGTTGGATGTCATATGCCATGATGACAACCGGGGTGATGTGCACGAGACAATGACCAGCCGAGTGGGAGCCAGTCGCGAGGTCGGATTGGTTGAAACTGAGGTTTGTTTGAGATTTCAACCAGAATCCGAGCCCGGCCGCAGCTGGCTCTCACTCGGTTGGAAACTTTCTCGTGCATACCACCCCTGGACAGATCTAGCTGTAGTGGAGTCCATGGTGGTAGTAAACAGGGCCGGACCAAATGAGTTGTAAGGGGGGGGGGGGGGGTTCCTCCTTTTTTGGGGGGGCGAAGTGGCGAAGCCACAAGCGCGCGCCTGCAAAGCAGGCGCGCGAACTAGGGGGGTCCGGGGGCATGCTCCCCCGGAAAATTTTTGAAAAACAGTTAAAATCTGTGCAATCTGGTGCATTCTGGGCCTTGTTTTGAGGGTTAAGGCCTGTCAGTGTGAGTTGGTGGGGGGGGGGGGGGGGGGTTACCCTTTTCTCATCGGATTTCACATTGAATAAAATTTGTTAGAGACACACACAAAATTTATTTTAAAAAAACAAAAAACAAAAAAAACACTCAAAGCAAGGTACATGCTTTTTCCAGGGGTGGGGTTCCGGAACCCCTGGAACCCCCCCCCCCCCCCCCCCCCCCCCTGGGTCCGGCCCTGGTAAAGAGAGAGTGCCCGTGATATCTGTCGGTACACTGTATTTACCTGTGAGAAATGTCAGATACGTGATGAGGAGGAAGATTATCGTTGCCGACAAGAAGACAAACCACACAGTCCTGCTTCTGCACTTCATCTTCAGGTGCAACGTATTCAGATGCATGTCTATCAAGTCACTCCCACGACATGGAAACAAAGACGCAAGGCAAAACACAATAGCCAGTTCAACCAGATTGTGTTCTAGAGACACTAACTTCCAGCAGTCGGTCAATATTTCCTATTGACGAGGAGAACAGTAAACACCTGCCGGAACAGCAGTGAACTGACACAGGTGTGGTTGAGCCTATAATACCGAGCACTGATTTGTACGGTAACAAGCAAGTGAAGACACGCTTTAAAGACACAGTCAATCCTTCCCGTAAATACAATTCCACTCACCATCTCAGACCTGGCTAGGCTTTTTAATAAAACACCCCCTCCGCCACATCGACCCATACCAAAAATAAACATTCTCATTGATCCCTGTGCAACGTTATTTAGTTTTGTTAAAGAATTAAAAAACGCCATGGTGTAGGTTTGTGGTATGTGACCAAGTGGAAGGTTGTCCTTATCCCCGTGTAAAGCCTGGGCAGATCTGAGATGATAATCCGTACCGTTTACACGGGGAGGACTGTGCCTGCAATTGCACCGGCTTTTCATTATTTGATAACCAAAGCGTTAACAACTTTAAAGTCGCCGGCAATGGCAGGATTAAGACGCTGACCGGTTAATCTGTGGGCCCAACATGAAACCGTCGAACAGGATTTTGGTCACGCCACAATAATAACAAGTACAGTGGTACCTGTGATGAAAGGACGCCCTTGCTCGTGACCAACTGAAATTGTCCTTACATCGAAGGTGGCCTTTCGTGACAGGTATGTTTTTACAGATAATAGACAGAGGGACAACAGAAGTTTCCATTTAAAGGCACAGTACGCCTCCCGTAAACCACCACAAAATACTGTCAGGCTTTAATTTACACACAGTACAAACACCCTTTCATTTAAACACTCACCGCTTGAGAACATCTTAGGTGCCCTCCGTAAAGAGCGAGCAATTTCCAAAGAATTTATTTTTGCGTGGTTTATCTTACCCCTGAGCTATCGTGAACCCGTGTGATCCAGTTTCCCTTTTTCACAATGTAGTCGTCAGTTAGTAATTTGAATGCGACTCGATGTGAGCTTATCTGCAATAGCACGTTATTATGTACCTCTGACTATGCACGAAACAAACGGCTGGAGTTCACAAGAACTCTAGCGATGGCTTTTGACTGTTCAGAGGAACTGCGATAGGCATAAACCGTCGTCTGCTACGAGAACCACGACCTTGCGTGACCCTGCTTCCGGGCTTTTCTTTTTTCAAACTTTTCAAACTTCGAATTGTACGGATCTTGTGTTGATGAAAAAAGAATTCTTTTATGATTTAAAAATGTTTGTGTAACAAGCTGTCTATTTATTATTTACATTTTAAAAGTTAGGTCTAGCGCCAACGCACCACGGTCCGATTGTCAACTGAGACAATCCGCAAAATTAATTCTTTAAAAATTGCTCGCTCTTTATACGTAGGGCACCTAGGATGTTCCCGTTTGGTGAGCGTTCAAATGGAAGGGTGTTTGTACTGTGTGTAAAAGCCTGACAGTATCTGTGATGCTTCAAGTTACGAGAGGCGTACTGTGCCTTTAATCAAACAGGCAACACATTGCAGGTACAATTGTGAATGGTATATTGTGTGTAGTTCAACCGATACGGCGTGGACAGAGCAAAATAGAGAATACTTGCTACTCGTTTAGAGTTGTCTCGTTAATTCAGTCGTTCTGGCCACAATTGTGTCACTATATTTTTTATTTCATTTGGCACATAAACACGTTTCTTTACACATTTCACATTTGTCCGTGCTTTGTTTCCAGATTACAATTATTAATTTTCAGCCTGCATTAAACCCGGCATGTGATCAATATTTTTCTGTTATAATTATTCCCGCAGTGTTTACCGGTATATACTGTGGTAAGTACGTGTAGGGGAAGGGCTCCTAATATGGACCCTTTTTTGTTTCATGCCGATAACATGTTTTTTTGCGAAGAAGTTTCATTTTGTGTTTGGTAGTCCTTCTCTCTTAGGTTAACCGTTAGGCATAATTAGAGTGACATAGCTCTGATAGACATTCAGCAACAATTAAATACAGAAACAGTCACAAATGGTCCATATTAGGAGCCTGGGCGCCCAATATGGACCAGTGAAGCGGCCTTCGCGAATCACTGTAAAAAGCCCCCTGTACTTCAAAATAGCATGATTCAACTTAGTGTGCAAGTCAGACTAATCAAAATATGCTTTAGATTTATCTGTTTTGGGTTGATGAGAGCATTATTTGAAGCAAACCACGAAACTAAAGAAGCTTATCAAAAACAGAGTGAAAATAAGTGAAATTATTAACTTCCACAAAAAGAAGACTTTTTGTTATATGTTTTGGAAATCTCGAGGGATAGTTATGGGTTATTTTCAGCAAGCTTCTTTATGAATTAAATGAAAATAGCCTTTAGCTTTTATTTTCTTCGATTTGTTGAAGGTGGTCCATATTAGGGGACTCAGACATACTTTGAGATTTTGCTATTATTTTTTGTTTGCAGTAGAAAATCGGGGTCAACACTGCTTAAATGTAACAAATACGGTCTGAGCTGTCGTATATAGCAATTTTTGTGTGATAAAAGCTTTGGCTGTGGACAGAAACGAGTCCGTTTTAGGCGGCAAATTTAGAGTGAACGGTGCCAAAAGTATTTAATAATGATAGTTATTTAAAGATAAAATAAATGATAAATACATGTAATTAAAAGAGAGTAAAAGAGAATAAAAATTAAGTTGTTTCAATTTTTTGAAATAATTTTAAGGAAAACATGAAATAATTGCAAGAAATATTTTTTGTTTTGTTTTTGTTTTTGTTTTTTCTGTTAAATTAGGTGTTTAAGTTAAAACTGTCGTTATTTTATGTTTAGTTTTTCCTTTTTATGAATTTGAATACATATTTATTTGTTAAGTATTGATTGAGATATTTTTCGATTTATTTATTGATTAATTTTTTGGGTTTTTTTTGCACGATTTAAATATATTATGATTTTTTGTTGATGCTATGATAATAATGTAAAATAAGATATTTTTGTAAGGAACGTAAATTAAGTCACATCTTGTGTGGGCCACCCAGGAAGATTGACTCATTTTCTTTCATGAAAACTACGTTTAATTAATACGGGTCAGCAGTTTGGCTACTAACAATAATGCATCCCAATTAAATTCTGATAAAACAAGAAATTCCTCCGAGGTAGGAAAAACACCCCCGTCCTTACCATTCTCACTGCCACCAACTGAGAAGGTTATTTCCCTTTGACCATTAATATGTCCCTCTAT
Source organism: Littorina saxatilis (assembly GCF_037325665.1). Lineage (NCBI taxonomy): Eukaryota > Metazoa > Mollusca > Gastropoda > Littorinimorpha > Littorinidae > Littorina > Littorina saxatilis. The sequence continues at coordinate 3,716,223 of NC_090250.1, read as the reverse complement.
AAGTCCTTGTAGAATCTTAATCCACCAATAACTCCCTAACCGTGTGTTTGACTGGTCCCAATTTTTGTAAGGACCGTCTCAGGAATGTATAGAACCTGTTCACCAAGTTTGGTGACGATCGTTCATTCTTGAGATCTATATGCGAACACAAACACACAAACAAACACATGGACCGAATCCTATACACACCCCTATACCGGGGGTGTAAAAAAGACAGACAGATAGACACTCACGCGCGCTGCTCTATCTCTCTCTCTCTCTCTCTCTCTCTCTCTCTCTCTCTCTCTCTCTCTCTCTCTCTCTCTCTCTCTCTCTCTCTCTCTCTCTCTCTCTCTCTCTCTTGCACTGACATGCACTCTGTAGACTGTATGTACACTGATCTAAAACAGGGGAAGGGAGGTAAGTGTTGTCATGACAAATTGCTTCTTTGACCTTTGACACTTGGGTCGACAGGTGCGTGTCATTGTCCGCAGTCAGGCTATATTTACCTGCGCAGCAGCCACTCCAGCTTTTACTTACCTGGCTGGCCGGGTACAGACAGGAAGGCCCCATGGTGTAATGGTTAGCACTCTGGACTTTGAATCCAGCGATCCGAGTTCAAATCTCGGTGGGACCTATACATGTGTCTTTTTGTTGACTACATCCCACTTATAGTTGAATGCAGTTCTTTCCGTTATCCGTAAACCACACCAACTGTCAGCATGCCTCGATAGTTTGGAGAAGAGCATCGTTCCACTTTGACACATAGCAAAACTCAACTGATCAGTGCTTCGTGTGCAAGGTGGACAGTCGGGACTGTAGTTTTAATCATTTTTTTGTTGCTCATTGCATCTGTGAATTCACCTCCAACATAAGATCCCCTCCCTTTTAAGACCTAACTTTCTTATACTTTTTGTTATTGTTAAAAGGGGTTGCACTGCACTGGATTAATATTTCAGATTGACATAGGTGATTACAGGTACGAAATATCCTAATTGTGGAGAAAAAATCCCTCTCTGCACTAAAAAAAACCACACAAAAAACAGGTTGTTTTAATCGTTATTACTGTTTGTTTGTTTTTTGGTTTAAAGTTGCTGTTAATCTCATGTGAAAGCGGGAATAGATTTGTTGTACATTTTGATTAGTTCGTTACTTTTGGTCAATAAACCCTAAAGTAGACACGTGTGTGCACGCTGATGTAAGGCAAAGTTTGCTTTGAACGACATCAGAAAGTAATGTCATGCACTAATCACTAAGCTGCACTTTCTGTATGAGACTGACGCCCTTCGATTACGGGGTCACTGTACAGAGATTGCCAGTGTAGAGTGGACAATCCAGAGGCATACACAAGTCCCTGTATTTCCGTCTGAAACTATGCGCAGTTGTTGTACCTCTACAGAGTCTGATTTGAAGTTCTGTGGCATTTTTACACCCCCGGTATAGGGGTGTGTATAGGTTTCGCTCGATGTGTTTGTGTGTTTGTGTGTTTGTGTTCGCATATAGATCTCAAGAATGAACGGACCGATCGTCACCAAACTTGGTGAACAGGTTCTATACATTCCTGAGACGGTCCTTACAAAAATTGGGACCAGTCAAACACACGGTTAGGGAGTTATTGGTGGATTAAGATTCTACAAGGACTTATAGAGTAACATATTAATGGTCAAAGGGAAATAACCTTCTCAGTTGGTGGCAGTGAGAATGGTTATTTCCCTTTGACCAACGGGGGTGTTTTTCCTACCTCGAAGGAATTTCTTGTTTTAAATGAACTCCAAAAAGTAACGGAAATAACGATTAAGAATTAATTCATCTCCCGTGACTCGAGCACAGATCTTTTTCACTGAGCCGGTAAACTACGCCGAGTTTCTGCATTGACATTGTGCCACTTACAAAAAAGAAAGAAAAAAGGGAAAAAGGCCGGTACATGTAATGTATACTATCCTTAGCGGATTAGGACTTTATTCAGTTATTCTGCAGAAAAGACAAATGCTGGAGAAAAACCGTTCTTTTCTGCAGCATTTCTGCATAATGTCATCTTTCGCCGAAGCAGCGTTTTTTTCTGCAGCAGTAAAATTGAAATCAAGAATGCTGCAGTAAAACGGTGCTGTTGTTTACATTTTTTCTGCAGCATTTTGTACTGGCTCTTGGCGGATTATGACATTATTAAGTTATTCTGGAGAAAAACCGAAATGCTGGAGAAAAACGGTCTTTTCTGCAGCATTTCTGCATAATGTCATCTTTCGCCGAAGCAACGTTTTTTTACTGCAGTAAAACAGTTTTTCTGAAGCATAATGTTTACTTGGTTTTCTGCAGCATTATTGCGATTAACTTGTTCTTCAGAATAGTCTGTGACAACGGTTTTTCTGGAGAAAAACGAACGACCTTGTAAAGTAGCGTTTGTATTTGTCGCCCCCTGGGATAGTATAATAGTTTGTTCCGCAGTGTACCAATCAGAAGGCGTGTAGCATAAGGGCATTATATTCAACTTCACAATGGCGGCCGAACGTGAACATCGATGCAAATCGACTGAAGTAAACTACTGCGTTCGTCTGGGAAAATGTGACAATGTTGCTGACAGGTGCCATTGTTTAATTTGAAACTTTGAACTTCCGGCGGAAAGGAAGTCAGACAGACAAAATACATTCGTGTCACGCACAACTATTGGTAATTCTGGATGAGTCCATCTCTCGACAGAGGGGGGCTCGCGTGCTCCAATATTATAATGAGCCAGTACAAAATGCTGCAGAAAAAGTGTAAACAGGTTTTCTGCAGTAAAACAACAGCACCGTTTTACTGCAGCATTCTTGATTTCAATTTTACTGCAGTAAAATGTTTTGCTCCAGAAAAACCCGTTGCTTCGGCGAAAGATGACATTATGCAGAAATGCTGCACGGAAAAGACAGTTTTTCTCCAGCATTTCGGTTTTTCTGCAGAATAACTGAATAATGCCATAATACTGAAGAAAAAGTGTAAACAGTTTTTCAGTCTCCAGTAAAACAACATCACCGTTTTACTGCAGCATTCTTGATTTCAATTTTTCTGCAGTAAAACTGTTTTACTGCAGAAAAAAAACGTTCTCGCGAAAGATGACATTATGCAGAAATGCTGCAGAAACAAACAGTTTTTCTCCAGCATTTCTGTTTTTCTGCAGAATAACTGAATAAAGTCATAATCCGTTAAAGGCATATGTACGCGCTCCCGTGTTTACAAAGTGTAGTTTGCCCATAATCGATGTCAAACGCACCATAAGACCATGTAATGACGATATGTCGCCATGCGCGGACCATATACATGCATTACAGCTTGTTTTAGAGTCTCAAAAACTTTGGATGTAAACAAAGACGCGGAGTTATTTCCCTTGCGTCAACGCTACCTCTGTTGGCAAATCTATAAATAGGACGATCCAGATCAAAATGAACATTAACATATCTCAACATTGAAGGGGTCCTAGACCACAATATTTTGCAGGGAACTTAATTTAGCATGTCTCCAGCTGTTGGTAAAGCAATTAGCGTGTATAGTCATCGAGTACATATGGCTTTAAGGATAGTATACATTAAAAAATACAAAAACAAAAAGCCTGACAGACAGACATACGGCCCGAAGAGTCTGGCCTGGGGAAATCGCCCATCACTGAGAAGGGAGTCGGGAAGGATGCTCTTATATATGGCCAACTAGATGATTACCCGCTTCGCCGGGAAGAAGTAGAGCCGAATACCCGGCCGTCGCCGGGGACCCGGCTTTGCCGGGTGTACGCCGGCATCGCCGGCGCACGAAGGAAGGGAGATCTAAAAATAGTAACGTGCAGTGACCTTCTAAATATAAACGTACAAACGGGAATATCGATTGACGCCAGCGCACGAAGGAAGGGAGATCTAAAAATAGTAACGTGCAGTGAAAAACGAAAATCGGTTCAGCGCTGCGCGCTGAGAGCACGTGTTGAAATATCTCATCGATCAGGTTGTGTCCGGGGTCTCTGTCAATAAGCCCACCAAATTTGAAGCAGATCCATCGAGAACTTTGGCCGTGCATGGCGATCAATCACACACACACACACACACACACACACACACAGACACAAGTCGTATATATATATAGATGTAAAGTCAGAAAACATCTTGTGTGAGTCACTCAGGAAGATTGACTCCTTTTCCGGCTTTCACAAAAACTACGTATAATTACGGCGGGTCAGTAGTTTGGCTAGCAACAATAATGCATCGCAATTAAGACTGATATAAAAAAAAAAACAAGTCGCGTAAGGCGAAATTACTACATTTAGTCAAGCTGTGGAACTCACAGAATGAAACTGAACGCACTGCATTTTTTCACAATGACCGTACGCGTAGTCCGCCGCTAGTGCAAAAGGCAGTGAAAGTGACGTAGCGGTTGCGCTGTGCTGCATAGCACGCTTTACTGTACCTCTCTTCGTTTTAACTTTCTGAGCGTGTTTTTAATCCAAACATATCATATCTATATGTTTTTGGAGTCAGGAACCGACAAGGAATAAGATGAAATTGTTTTTAAAACGATTTCGGAAATTTAATTTTAATCATAAGTTTTATATTTTTAATTTTCAGAGCTTGCTTTTAATCCAAATATAACATATTGATATGTTTTTGGAATTAGAACATGATGAAGAATAACATAAAAGTAATTTTGGATCGTTTTATAAAAATTATTTTAATTACAGTTTTCAGATTTTTAATGACCATAGTCATTAATTAATTTTTAAGCCTCCATGCTGAAATGCAACACCGAAGTCCGGCCTTCGTCGAAGATTGCTTGGCCAAAATTTCAATCAATTTGATTGAAAAATGAAGGTGTGACAGTGCCGCCTCAACTTTTACAAAAAGCCGGATATGACGTCATAAAAGACATTTATCGAAAAAATACCCAGGAACTCTCATGTAAAATGTCATAAAGATCGGTCCAGTAGTTTATTCTGAATCGCTCTACACACACACACGCCGCACAGACACACACACACACACACATACACCACGACCCTCGTCTCGATTCCCCCTCTATGTTAAAACATTTAGTCAAACTGACTTGACTAAATGTAAAAAAAGAAAAAAAGAAAAAGAAAAAAAAACCAGACAGACAGACGGACACTCACGTGCGCGGCTCACCACACACACACACACCCACACACCCACACACACACACACACACACACACACACACACACACACACACACACACACACACACACACACACACTCACTCACTCACTCTCTCTCTCTCTCTCTCTCTCTCTGGGTCTCTCTATCTCTCTCTGTCTGCCTCTCTCTCTCTCTCTCTCTCTCTCTCTCACTCCTGCACTATGACGTGGATCGCAGTGATCTAAAACAGGGAAAGGGAGGTAAGTGTTGTCATGACAAATTGCTTCTTTGACCTTTGACACTTGGGTCGACAGGTGCGTGTCATTGTCAGTCAAGGCGGCTATATTTACCTGCGCAGCATCCTCTCCAGCTTTTACTTACCTGGCTGGCCAGGTACAGACAGGAAGGCCCCATGGTGTAATGGTTAGCACTCTGGACTTTGAATCCAGCGATCCGAGTTCAAATCTCGGTGGGACCTAGTTGTAATTTTTGTTGAGTACACTCTACGCGATTTATGCAGTTCATTTCCTATTTTATATCACCCCAGACACTCAGACTCTACAGGGCTCTACAGTTTGGAGAAGAGCATCCTTCCACTTTGACACATACCAAACCTCAACATGAGCCTGATCAGTGCTTCTTGTTCAAAGTGGAATGTTATATTGCAAAAATCCCGTTTTAAGACCCTTTTTTAATTTTTTTTTTATAAAGTCCAAAATACAGTAGGCTAAGATTTGAAGAGAGACTGCAGACATAGAGGCACACAAAAGTCCCCGTATTTCTGAAACTATGGTCAGTTTTTTTTAGGGGAGGGTGGGTCGTTGTGTGGAGGCAGATAACCTGATACCATTATTATTTTCAATACTATTTGGCTTACTACGCAACATTATACAAGTGGTTTTGTCAAAAGAAGCCTCGGCACATGGTCAGTATCCATCCAAATGAAAGTAAGCATGGTAAGCGGCGCCGTGTTATCAATGAGTGTCCACAGATAAATCTGTCCGTGTAAGACTGAATTACTGAAGAAAGAAAAATATCACAAAAAATGTTAGTCTCTGGAATGTTTATTTATAGACAAAATGAAACATTCACAAGACTGAACTTCGACCCGACTAACGGTCTTCAAAATGGACAAACACGATACACTAGAGAAATAGTGATGAGAAATGGAAATCAATGGAAATGCTTAAGTTCAGTTATTATCATCTGTGATTCTGTGTTGTCTCTTCCAAAATGGGCAAAGAAAACCTGTCTGTAAGGATTTTGATGTTTTTTTCCTGTGTTCCATCCACCGCGGCCTTGTTTCAAGTGTTATATTTTGTTGTTGTAATTGCTATCATTATAAATCCCCATTTTATTGTTGTCACTTATTATTTTATAGTTTCAGTTTTACTCATGAGCCGGTAAAGAGTTACACTTGACATATTTGTGACAAAATGATGCAGATTCGCGAGAGAAAAAAAAATTAAGCCGGTAAGGTCCCACCGAGATTTGAACTCGGATCGCAGGATTCAGAGTCCTGAGTGCTAACCATTACACCATGGAACCTAGCTGACGATAATGTTTAAAAGTAACACTATAAAGAAGAAACATGTTGTGCTACTGAAGAGTTCATGCAAGGGAAGTAATCATAACGGAACATCCGAAATAGGCTGAATCGATCTGTTTTCACCTCGCCGTTTCATTCACAAGAATACCTGGCTACTACTTTGGAATTTTGTCTTCAAGGCAAGTGAACTCAAAATCACTGTAAATGTGAAGTGTCCCATGTTTTGGGAGACATTTTTTGTATGATTGATGCGCATGTGATGACTTCAGAACATATAACATTTAACAGAGTGTCGGACATTTTCTGACTGACTCGTCTGAGGCATGGTGTGATCGAAAATGCTGGTCATGTTTCTGGTACTTTCCATTCCGTTGCCTTATCCATTAGGTTAGATCACAGCACTTCTGTTCCTATCTGTAAATAAAAATCCTGACATATAATTCTATATAAGGCGTGAAACACAATAATGAAAAGTGTAATAATGTTAGGAACAGTAACTTGAGTGACTCAGTGAGTAACACATGTATACATGTGTGACACTGACAGAGAACAGCGAGGAACCATTGTCATGTCATTGGTACTGGTACTGGTAGAGGCAATGTTTAGATCACATAAAGGGTGTTCTTAATCTCAGGTGTGTGTTGTTGTTTTTTGCGTGTGTGTTGTGTGTGTGTGTGTGTGTGTGTGTGTGAGTGTGTGTCCATCACTCAATGCTTGTACTGATAACTTAGAACAAAGTACAACCAATTCAATTTATTTATTGGATTTTGGTGATATTTATACTTTGTATATTGAATTGCTTTTACATCTGCAGAACTTGAATGTCTTTGAATATATATCTGAAATTAACGTTCAATAAATCGTCATGTAATTAATTGTTTTCAGAATAATACTAAAATGGCTGACACAGACAATGCAAACAACTCTAGTGCAAGTGATAATGGAACCACAACACCACCTCCATCATCAGCCCAGGGTACAACAGTTATGGTATGTTGTTCGTGTAGAGTTCTCTGTACTTTATCCGTATCACTGATATTAATTATTAGGGCAATGATGTAGTGTGGTACTTGCGATGAAAGGACACCATGGGGACTAGCAGGAAGTTGACCTACATTACACTTACAGATGGCCTTTTATGAAAGGTATTTTGGGTGAAGGTAATAGACAAGGGGGCTACAGAAGGTTATCACACTTTATATGCACATGTACTCCCATGGAAGCAGCCTAATTGTCACAAATACCAATGTAATGTACATTGTACCATTTGCTCTTGGATTGTACTTGCAGTAACTTATCACAGCTTCAGTAAAAATGGACAGTGCATGGTCATTTGGTTAGTTTATGTCTTGACATGATCAAAAGACAAGAAATGTTAGTTAATGGATCTTTTAATTTTAGAAAAAAACAAAACAGTCACAAATACAACGTGTGACAGAGTTGAAGAAAAAAATGTTATCAGGAGAAGAAAATTTGGCCGACCCGGAAAATGCAAACAAATCCAGCGAGATTTTGTCGTTGCGTGCAGTCCCCATGGTTAGCAGCCAGAATTTCCATGAGGAAATTTTGCAAGGACAATTAGGAATAGCAAATGAAGTGTGATCACTGTGTGGTGTGTTTTCAGGGCCAGCTGATGGCCAACAAGGTGGAGACGTTGCTGTGGTTGACACGCATCATCACCATCGTCTGCACCATCATGTTCTTTCTACCCTTCTTTGGGTGAGTTTGGCTTTACACCCGTATGTGTGTACATGTGTTTTTGACTCACGTCAGTAATCAGGAGAGTCTCAGGAAAGAGCATTGTTACTGTTAGGCTGTCCGATGACTTAATTAGGGAGGGAGTCTTCTATCAGGGGATGTTAAAAGGGGGTTCCCCTGAAATGGGACATGACGAAGGGGAGTCATATAATAATTTACTTTTTTTGTTAGTTCACAGCTTAGGCATAAATGCCTAACATCTTGAGGCGAGCTTCACTTAGGGATTTAATAGTAAGACTGGCCATTTGTTATCACAACAAATAGTCCATCAGATTATCTTATATTGAAATGGTGAGTTGGGTAGAGAGAGGAACAAGTAAGAGTCCCAAGAAGTATGCCCTGGTGTCCAGAAAGTCGGATCACAGATACATCAGAATAAGTGAAAAAGTTTCACCACGTTCAGACATGGCTCACACATAACCTTAATCATGTGTAGTGTACAAAGGGATTACCAGGTTTAGTTTTCTTTGTCCTTTAACACTTTCTACCCCACCTATGTTGACCAAGTTTTTGTTAAGCCGAGACCAGCTGTGCTGCAGCAGGTCACTCAGAATTGTAGTAACTGTGTATAAACACGCTGGAATGCAGGCGTCAGATGGACGTTACAGGAAGCGACTGAAGCTAACAGTCTGAGCGGATATATCCGTACCTGGTCAGATTGCCATATGACTATGAGTGGGTATATATCCGTACCTGGGAGACAATGAGTTAAAAAGCTTTTGCTTTTGAAGAGACACTCTCACTGAGTTAAAACATTTGCTGGACTAGAAGTTTTGGTGGATTGTGTTTTGATCGCTTTGATTGAAAATAAACAAACTTTGTGACAAATCTTACCCTTGTTGTTTTCAGAGGTAACCCCTACAGTCTGTACCAGCGAGCGCTGATTGCGAGCGCGGCAACGTCAGCCCTGCGGCTTCACCAGAGGATCCCTGCTGTGCAGTTCAACATGGACTTCTTACGTCGTCTCTTCACCGAAGACAGCTGTCATTACCTCTTCTTTGCCATCCTCTTCATCAACGCTTACCCCATCACAAGTATCCTTTATCATCTGTGCAGACTCAGCTTTGCAACATGCACAGTCTCTTGGGGCTTTTGAGACCTTTCTTTTCTTTAAATTGCTGGTTATAGCCTGTGAATATATACCCCCGTTTTCGACGGGCGCTGTGGTGGGGTGGTAAGACGTCGGCCTCTTAATCGGAAGGTCGAGGGTTCGAATCCCGGCCGCGGCCGCCTGGTGGGTTAAGTGTGGAGATTTTTCCGATCTCCCAGGTCAACTTATGTGCAGACCTGCTAGTGGCTTATCCCCCTTCGTGTGTACACGCAAGCACAAGACCAAGTGCGCACGGAAAGATCCTGTAATCCATGTCAGAGTTCGGTGGGTTATTACTTACTTACTGCCTTTCACGCCTGGTGGCGTGTAGGGCAGCGTCGGTGGGTTATAGAAACACGAAAATACCCAGCATGCTTCCTCCGAAAGCGGCGTATGGCTGCCTTAATGGCGGGGTAAAAACGGTCATACACGTAAAATTCCACTCGTGCAAAAACACGAGTGTACGTGGGACTTTCACCCCACGAACGCAGAAGAAGAAGAAGAAATACCCCCGTTTTAAGACTCAATCCCTTTTTAGACCAGATTTTATCTGATTTGTTAGGGCTTTAAAAGGGGGTTCCTCTGTACTTTGTAACATAAAACAGAGAAAGAGTTTGTTTGTGTCAAGACTGTGGATTTGAAAGCCAAGCCTCTTGGTGCCTTCTCCTCTAGTCAAATTTAGAATTGCAGTGTTGTGCAGTGAATTTGTTAGTCTCCAAGGTGAGGTCATCACTTGTTTAATGCAAAACTGATGAGAAATAGTGACATATAAGAATTAGTTAATGATTTGAGTTAATTCACTTTCGCAATAGGTTTTAGACTATTTATTCACAAAACAGATGATGATGGTATCCTTAACTTGCTGCACAGTGGCGGTGGTGCCGGTCTTTCTGTTCGCTCTCCTCCATGCCTGTTCTTTCACAAAGTTACTGGTGAACGTGAGTGGCTTTCTCATTTCTTTCTGTTTACATTTGTTTGTCTTTATGTTGATTGTATTTCATTACATGCCAATGATACTGATTAATATGAGTCATGACTGAGCAAGGGAAAGTAAGAAATTGCTGATTTTTGTGAGCGGTTGTTCTTTTCTCTTTCTGATCGGTGCACGGTTTGTAAAATTTTCATTTCTCTGTACAGAGCTAGAGGTAACTATATTGTATGCGATTATTTATGGGAGTTTCGGCTTGCTTGACATGTTAGTTCTGATTGAACACTTTCACTTCCTTCATGTCATGAGTTGTCTGATTGGTTTCTGCATAGTGTTTGTATGAGAAGTGGTGATTGGTTTCTGGGTGTTCTGATTGGTTTGTTTTCTGCATAGTGTTTGTATCAGAAGTGTTGATTGATTGCTGGATGTTGCAGACAATGGGCCCTAATTCTATGCAGTTTCTACGCAACATGGTCGGAAAGCTGGAGCAGCAACAAGTCAACATTCTGCGATTTATCGCCTGCAACGAAATCTTTCTCATGCCAGCTGTCATTGTTATGGTCTTTTCGTGAGTGTTCTTATTTTTTAATTTGTGTGTCTTGATAATTTTTCTATACAACAAAATGACTGTGGGTGAGGTGAATAACATTGAAAAACAAAAGAAATGTGTACTCACGAATACAAGGTCAGCACACACAAGAAAAACAAAGTCAACATTTTCACCAATGGAGGCTTCTTCGGGACCACAAACAAATACAAAGGACAACAAGAGGCGAAGCCTTCAAGGCTCACGTAAGAAATCGACAAACAGTAACACAAACTCAATCACTCCGTCACACATACACACACACACACACACACACACAGTAAGCATAGGTGACACTGTGCAAGAAAGCGAGACACTAGATCTAGATCTGTCTGTCTGCATGTAGCCTGTAACTTACAGGGACACGACTGCCAACTAGTCTCGGCCCGCTCAAAATAACAATGACCGAGACTTTCAGTAATTCCTTCGCGTGACGTCTAACCCTCTTACGCCATAATGTGACGTCTTCAAATGTTTAAGTTTCTACCACAGACATACACACGCACACACGCACAGACAGACAAAGTTACGATCGCATAGGCTACACTTACGTGAGCCAACAAAAATCAAAAGCCAAAGCAGCACAGAAGCAAAAAGGGTCAGAAAATGGAGGGAAACATCAGGGATGTCGTTAGGCGTCGGACATCGGACATATAACGATGAAAATCCCCAAATGTCCGATTCACATTGCCGCATGTCGGTCAGATGTCCTATCGTTTTAGCCTGAGCGTGGTCATTGTCCGATATGTACTCCATTCCTTCGGACAGCGCGATATTCGTTAATTTTCATTTCAAGATACAAATCTTCTAAAAGACCGAACGCTCTCGTGTTCAGCTGACACTGAAGTTGCCAGTGCCGCGTGCGGATCTTTTCTTTTGTCGGGAATTCCCGAACCGTTTGTGGTATGCGCCGTTTGGGTATAACCGTCTCGGTGCAGCGCACTGATCTAAAAATAGTGGATTATTTTTAGATCAGTGCATGCTACAGGAGTACGGGAGACAACTCCAACTGACTAAATTTGTCGTCTGCTTTTGTTTTCGATACGAGACGAAGCACTGAATTATGCCGCTGAAAAAAAACTAAAGCCTGCAAAAGATCAGCATTAGATCAAACCGATCATTTTGTTTTTCAACTTTTATCCAAATCATGCAGTTTGTAATCAAAGTAAGAGCTCTGAAGTTGTTCATGTTGGTTTCTTTTTTGTGGTTTCTTTGAAACTAAACAAATACAACATTATATGCACACTGTGTTGATGTATTTACTATATTATGTGTGTGTTCTACAGCGCGCACGCGTGGGTGTGTGTGCGTGAGTGTGTGGGCGCATGACTTTGGAACAATTCCATGGAATGTGTTATAAGCTGTTTGGCGCAAATTCATAATGTCCTATTACACTTTCTGAAAGCGGTCAAATGTCCTATTGATGCTGAAGAACTCAGGACATTTGTCCTATAGGTATGAATTTGTAGCAACATCCCTGAAACATAAAGGGAAGGAAGGACCTGTGGCTTAAATTTCGTGGAAGAAGTTGTAGGTTGGGGCATAGAGGCATAAGAAATATGTGGAAACCAGGCATGAATTATTGAACTTGTGGAAGTCTGTGTTTGCTGTGTTTACACTTCAACAATTCAAGGTGACTTCAGACTATGGGGCAATGAGTAGGAAATAATCATATACTTCAATGTTTATTATAAAGCTAGAGCAGCAGATAATATGCTTTTGATTCATACGAGTTATGATGAAGGGGAGTCACATGAGCAAGAAGAGCTCTAGATTTGGCCAATTATACTAGTAATTTGAGATTTGTAAGGGATAGAAGAATATATGTATTTTTTCATGACGCTGTGTTGATGTTTCATGAAGATATTCATAAGACAAGTATGAATTATAGGGATTACATTTATGGTTTCCTTATTTGTTCATTATCCTGTTTCAGTGGTAAAGGCAGTTTCTTCTTGCCGTTTGTTTACTACCGCTTCCTGACTCTGCGCTATCAGTCAAGGAGAAACCCATACTGCAGGTGAGAATTTAGTTAAAGATATGTGCACGTTATGTAAATTGTCATTGTGCAGGCTTTGTATGTTCACATTTCTCAACTATGAAATGACATAAGAAAGGGACGTAGGGGAGGTAATAGACAAACTCCGCAAAGAACTCTGTCTGGGCTTGTATGGGTTGTGAAAGAGTGAATACTCTTGCTTTTAGTGAGGCAAACTTTCCACACGAGCTCCTTGTTTATGTGTTTCAGACACACCCCTTGCTAAAACCATTAGTGACGGTTAATGTTTTTCTCAATTTATTTTTTTCATTTAATTTAAGTTTGTTTTTTATTTACACTGGCATATGTGGTTTTTTATTGGCCGGAAATAATACGAGCTGTGTCCAGTGAATGTCAGAGAAACTTGTAGAATCTGCGAAATCAAATTTTGACATTTTTAATTAATTTTTGTTAATGCTTAGTTCACACCAACGGCGCTTTAAAGCGGCGTGCAAAGCGGCACCAAAGCGTAACAAAGCTTGACTAAAGCGTCAGGGTTGTAATAGATCGTTGAAAAGCTTTGAGCAAAGCGGGACATTCGGCAAAAGCGCCCAAAAAAAGTTTAAACTGTTTAAAAAAATTTGGCGTTCTGTTACGAATTGATTAAAGCGCCGAGAGCGTATCAAAGCTTAACAAAGCGTAACAAAGTTCAGCAAAGCTTGACTCAAAGCGTAGGAAAGCTTAACAGAGCTTTGTTCAAAGCGGGGACCCCAGTCTTCACGGTCTGTCACCAAGCGGCATGAAATCGGCGATCTGGAAATTTTCCAATGCGTAACAGAGCTTAACAATGCACAACAGAGCTTGATAATCATATCAGAGCGTGATTTAAAGTGTCGTAATCGCATCAAAGCGTTATAAAGCTTATCAAAGCGTGATTTAAAGCGTAACAAAGCGTAACAAGAGTACCTTCAATCCTCCCTGGACCTGTACACCCAGCCCTCCGACCGTCCCCTTCGTTCTGCTGCTGACCCACTCCGCCTTCACATCCCTCGCTCGAAACTTGCATCTGCTGGTCAGCGTGCATTTCCCTCCGCGGGCCCCTCCGTCTGGAACTCCCTGCCGCTTGAGCTTCGCCAGAGCCCCTCTCTTGACGCGTTCAAGGGTAGGTTGAAGACTCTGTTCTTCCCGTAGCTGGCTGCGACTTTCATGTTCGACGTGATGTGTTGTGCCCCAAAAGACATTCTTGTGCTGTGCTCTGTGAGAGGTGTTTTCTTTGTGCTTAATATTATTTTGTTTGCACCTAGCTATTGATGTGTACATTGTTGTTAAACAGTTGTTTGTTGTATGTTTATTAGGGTTTGCTAGTGTGTGATAGGGTTTGTGTCCGTTTGTAGATGTTAGTTTCTTTGTTAGTCCTGTGTTGACAACTTTTCGACAAACGCTTAGAACTGTACCCATGGAATACGCGCTATATAAGCTTCATATTGATTGATTGAACAAGGCCTGTTCAAATCGGGAAATAATTCGTCCCCAAAGCGTAACCAATTCGTATCAGAGCTTATCAGACCGTAACATTACTTAGGAGATCGTGAAAAATGATGGCGCTTTGCTCGCCGATTTAAAGCGCGGCATTCACCGTTGGTGTGAACTAGGCATAAATGTCTAAAAAAAAGTGTTAAGAGTCAGGAGGAAATAAATAGGGTCGGTCAGAGAATCGGAAACTTTTTTCTTGGCCTTGTCAATGTTCTTAGTCTCTGTATGTCTAAAATTCCGTGTAAAAATTCTGCATGGTTTGCATTTTCAGAACACTGTTTGCTGAGCTGCGAATGACAGTGGAATACCTTTGCGGAAAGCCCCAGTGTCCACAGTTTCTGCGCAACGTGTGTTACAAAGCCATCGCCCTCATCTCTCGTCTCGCCCCCGTCGTGCCCGCCCAGTGACCTTGAGGTCCCATGTGGGTCGCGACACATTCTTCAGTGATCATTTCACCTTCAAGCCTGCCATTATAGTGAATGAGGAGCATGTTGATCAGAGAGAGAATGGTGAAGAGATAAAAGTTTTGTGAACAGGTGAAGGTGTTTTTTGTGTGTGTGCGTTTCATTGTAGGCAGTTTGTATGTATGTGTATTATATTATAGTTAGTATGTGTTAGCTCCATTCTTTTCTTAATAAAATTATTTTTGGCAAGAAGAGACCTTACCACTGTTCCATTTGGTGCAAAGCTCATACTCATAATTAAGACAAGGTCACTGCAGGTTATTGCATCGTTTGTCTGCTTTGTGTTGTAGAAAAGACATTTTGCACGAGAAAACCCCAAACTTCTGTTCCACTTGATGCAAAGCTCATACTCAGAAAAAATGACAAAGACAGGTATATTCTTTATTCAGGGCAAACATTGTATCATTCTGAAAGTAATTTTCTCATCCTTTATCATTATGCTTGTTTTGTGAGGCAGTGTTCGCACACATGAATGTTTGTCATAGCCTATGATTTTTGGCTTCTTACAGGGGAAGAATCAATCAAAACTAGCGACTTAACAACAAACAACAAAATTAGTGGAGGATTTCATGGAAAAATTGCTCATGCAGTAGGTTAGAAATGAAATGCTATCTGATATGTGTTTAAAAGTTAAACAATTATTTCTAGCGCCTTCCACAAATTCACGGTCAGGATACATGAGCAAATGAAGTGAATGTGCAGTTGACAGTTTGAAGTTGTGTGGATGTGAATGGTGTGTACCCAGCAAGGAATAGAAGATGAATGAGTGCGTTGGGAAAATCTTGTTCATTAAATCTTGCTCATAGAAAAGAAATGATAGGAAACCGGTTTCCTGTAATTTTTACATGTCACTCATGCTGTCTTGTGATGTCTTTGAAGAAATGTGCTATGAAGGAATGGCTTTTTACATTTAGTTGACTAAATGTTTTAACATAGAGGGGGAATCGAGACGAGGGTCGTGGTGTATGTGTATGTGTGTGCGTGTGTGTGTGTGTGTAGAGCGATTCAGACTAAACTACTGGACCGATCTTTATGAAATTTTACATGAGAGTTCCTGGGTATGATATCCCCAGATGTTTTTTTCATTTTTTGGATCAATGTCTTTGATGACGTCATATCCGGCTTTTTGTAAAAGTTGAGGCGGCACTGTCACACCCTCATTTTTCAATAAAATTGATTGAAATTTTGGCCAAGCAATCTTCGACGAAGGCCGGACTTTGGTATTGCATTTCAGCTTGGAGGCTTAAAAATTAATTAATGACTTTGGTCATTAAAAATCTGAAAACTGTAATTAAAATTATTTTATTACAAAACGATCCAAAATTACGTTCATCTTATTCTGCATCATTTTCTGATTCCAAAAACATATAAATATGTTATATTCGGATTAAAAACAAGCTCTGAAAATTAAAAATATAAAAATTATGATTAAAATAAAATGTCCGAAATCGATTTAAAAACAATTTTATCTTATTCCTTGTCGGTTCCTGATTCCAAAAACATATAGATATGATATGTTTGGATTAAAAACACGGTCAGAAAGTTAAAACGAAGAGAGGTATAGAAAAGCGTGCTATCCCGCTCAGCGCGACCACTACCGCACTATTCTGGCTTGTCGATTTCACTGCCTTTGCCAGGAGCGGTGGACTGATGAAACTACGAGTATGCGGTCTTGGTGCAAAGATGCAGTGCATTCAGTTTCATTCTGTGAGTTTGACAGCTTGACTAAATGTAGTAATTTCGCCTTACGCGACTTGTTTTCTTCTGCAAATAGACGAATTCTGGAAATAACTGTCAAGGGTTTAATCAGCTGTAGAAGAGTTGTGCCCCTTTCAAACAGTGAGGCGAGCAATTTTTGCTGATATGTTGACTCAAGTGATAATGCTGCCATGGTAAATAGTAAGCTCCTGTGAGCGGAATTTGCACATGGACATCTTGCACATTCAATTACAAAATGACAGTTATATCCGAACATCATCAATAGCTAGCACTTGAGATTCTTTAATTCCTCTGTTACTATTTCTTCTGTTGTGATTGATAGTTTTATTTCCCACAAAGCCTTTCTCTGTGTGCTATTATTATGTCCCCCCGCGGGTTAGGGGGAAGAATTTACCCGATGCTCCCCAGCATGTCGTAAGAGGCGACTAACGGATTCTGTTTCTCCTTTTACCCTTGTTAAGTGTTTCTTGTATAGAATATAGTCAATTTTTGTAAAGATTTTAGTCAAGCAGTATGTAAGAAATGTTAAGTCCTTTGTACTGGAAACTTGCATTCTCCCAGTAAGGTAATATATTGTACTACGTTGCAAACCCCTGGAGCAAATTTTTGATTAGTGCTTTTGTGAACAAGAAACAATGGACAAGTGGCTCTATCCCATCTCCCTCCTTTCCCCGTCGCGATATAACCTTCGTGGTTGAAAACGACGTTAAACACCAAATAAAGAAAAGAAAGAAAGAAAGCTATTATTATGATTTTTTAGCCTGCGATCCATTTTCCAGTGTTCAAACCTTGATGCTTCAGTAACTTCGGCAAAATGAGGAATTGGGTATGTAATGACTGTGGGTTAAGACAAATGTTTCTTAAAGGTGCCGTCGTTCCTGCATACAGGATTACATTCCCCACGACAGATCTCGAACCAGACCAGGCTTTCACTTGGACACATGCCAACAATTAATGGCATGGTGGTGTACATGGTCGCTTATACCAGAAGGATTGTTCCTTTTAACTCATTGTCTCCCAGGTACGGATATATCCGTACCCACTCATATGGCTCAATTGGACTTAGGACGGATATATCCGCTCAGACTGTTAGCTTCAGTCGCTTCCTGTAACGTCAATCTAACGTCTGCATTCCAGGGTGTTGATAAGCAGTTTCTACACAGTTACCACAATTCTGAGTGACCTGCTGCAGCACAGCTGGTCTCGGCAAAAAAAAAACTTGGTCAACATAGGTGGGGTAGAAAGTGTTAAGGGCCCACTAGTCAAGTGAAAACATACCTTTCCTTCTGATTTTCAGCTTGTAACTAGAATTACCCATGCAGACCAACACTCTTTTCTTTCTTTTTCCAGTTTTGATTTGTCTGTTTGTACTTGTGGTGAACAGAGACAGAGTGTGAAGCCCTAGTAAATATGTATATCATTTCAGAAAATGCATGTGTTGGTGTATATTTAAACCTCTTGTAATCAGCGCGGTTCTGAATTGTCGGTCGACGTTTGAAAATCTGTATAAACAGATGTGAATATAGTTTTGTATTTGTAAATTATTTGATGTGCTTAAGCCTCATATAATAAATATCCATGTGTTTTTAGACTAGTTTATCTGTTTTATCAATATTCACGATCTTTGTATGTATTGAGTTTTGTGATGCTTTAAGGAGTTGTTGATAAGACATTTTTGCAGCAAGCCTCAGGATTAGAATAAACAAAGTTTCAGAGATTTTTGTCCAGGTTTTCTGCAAGCAGAGTCTCTTAGTCTTTGTACTATCTCAGGCTTCAGAAGATCCATGATTTCCGGACGCGTCAACAGTTGTGATGAGTATCTTTAAAGTGTGCTCTGCAAATTACCTCACTGTCTAATTAATAATTTCTTGTAGGCTATAGTAGTTTACTGGAGATGCATAATATTTAGTTGTGGAAACTGAAACCAAAGTTATAAATGCAGAAATAAACACTTTTGAATGAAGCCGGAGAAAAACAGTCCATAATGTGCCAGAGTAGGACCGTTATCAAAGAAAGGGAGTGTGTTCATGTGAATCTGTAAACTGGGGAATGGCCGAGATACATTACTGGTTTCTTTGTGTTTTGATTTTTTCACCCTTTGTAAAAAACCGTTTATATCTTTTTCATTCTGTTTGAGATTTGTAGAAATGGCATGTCAGACTGAACACGAAGGCTTGGGATCGTCAACATGATGCAATGAATGAAAGGGCAGTGTCATGAAAGTAAGTAGCATGTGACAAAATTTGTAACACGCTTGTTCAGAAGTTTAAACTCTCCCAGCCCAGCCTATCAGCTACCTTTGCAAGGCACTAATCAACAGAGCTTTGAACTTTTTTGTGAATGCAAGTGCTCCCAGCATTGTTTGCCCGCTTATAGTCACAATTAGTTCTGCAATACAGTTTTACTGTTGAAGAGCCTGTTCAGCCACAAATCAAAATGGCACTACAGTCGAACCTGCCGTGGAGACCACCTGTCCATAAAGACCACCTGCCCATTAAGACCACCCCAAAGGATCCCCGACGGGTTTTACAACTACATAAAGACCACCTGTCTAAAGAGACCACTTTTGTTCAGTCTCTTGGGTGGTCTCTGAGGACAGGTTTGACTGTACATGTAGTAGTTCTTCTAGTTGTTTATATCATGCACTTGTTGACAGTAAAGTTGAACATGTATTTTCTTTTTTCATTGTCGAATACATTGGAAATCTCCTCCTCCTACATTGGAAATAAATACAGCAATCAATATCATTCTTTACCTACCCATAAATTTGGTTTGTTAGGACAGGTTGAGTGTCAGTGAACTTTTTGTTCTTCATATTTTAGTGTTTTTTTCAAAATTGATGTGCCAATGTGACATTAAAAATGCGTATGAATGATCAAAGTGTTCCTTGGTGTTTGTATAGTCACACTCTTGCTAGTGCGTGCGCACACAAACACACTGACACAAACACTGACACACACACATTGTAACAGTTCCAACAGTCAGTGAGTTTGTGTTTTTATTAAATACAAAGTTGTACATGCACATGCATACAAATAAAGATGAAAAACAATCCTAGTTTTGAACATAATGCACTTGTACAAGGATAAGGTTAAGTACACGGTGGATATTGCACAATTTTACACAGGGCGTGTGTGGTTAAGTGTGGATAATGTGTGTGGAATACAATGATTATCTTCACATTTTTGTTAAGCAGTAAGAGAAGGGAATATAATATGAGAGAGAGTGACAATGAGCGAGGGTTGACAATATCTGTTGTGATTGTGTGGAATGGCTGCATTTTTGAACTGTACAAAAAATGAACACCCATTGTGCGGTGTTGTTTTGTGATATGCTTGAATCCTTGTGCCCCTTCTTGAAAGAAAATCATATAAAAAGCCTGTACGCTACCTACTACAGAAATGAATTACATTACAGTCATCCAAACACAACAATTAAACAACAGAAACGCTAGCAAGCAGCCAATTAAATAAAAGAGAGAAAATCCTTCAGATAAGACGACAACATGCATGCAAAGCGGAAACCACAAAACAAGAAAAAAGCATTTGACTAAGAATACCTTCAGCAGTATAAACTAAGATACACAAAAAGGACTATAAGTATCCACGATTGGCTGGCAAGAAAAGACTGAGGAAGATTTGTGAGATAAAAACAACAACAGATTCTACACAAAGAATTGTGTGGCACAGACCAGATTGCAAGATAAATGTACAAGGCCAGATAAGAACATAATCCAACAGTGCACTAACTAAAAAGGAACAAAATAATTTTAACTACCCTGTCTGCTCAAAATCTGACTAGACTTGCGACTATTACAGAGAGATCTATAGTATACTAATCAAGAACAGCATTTACTGACAAGAACTTTTGATTTGACACTTCTGGACATTGAAGAAACGGAACCTTCCTTCCTGTAGAACAGTATGTGCATACGATCACGTCAGCCAATACATAGCTGTACTAACTTTACATGGAATAAACCCATCCTTTATCTTTGACACACGCATGTTGTCACTGGCACCAGTGCCAATGCGTACAATTCATTCAGCGAAGACTTTTCACTTTGAACAGAACACAGCCACGTTGTTGGTGTGTGTCCCACGTTGAAGAATACTTTAATTCTGCGTACAAGTCTGGACAGATCTGCTACGGTTGACAGGAAGGAAAGCAAGTCTAAACACTAGCACTAGCAGACACAATAAATGCAAAACAATTTTGTGCAGAAACCACCAGTATGCTGCAACTGTAGTGTGAATAATGCCCTGAGATGTGTAAGCAGGCACATCTTTCATGATCCGTGAGTGAGCAAAGAACAAAACGATGTCCAAGGTCAGCATGCACGAGTCAAGGTCAAAGACTTAAGT
This sequence comes from Littorina saxatilis, assembly GCF_037325665.1. Classification (NCBI taxonomy): domain Eukaryota; kingdom Metazoa; phylum Mollusca; class Gastropoda; order Littorinimorpha; family Littorinidae; genus Littorina; species Littorina saxatilis. Next base: position 3,695,170 of record NC_090250.1, on the reverse strand, counting down.
CCGGGATTAACTGTACCCTAAGTGCAGTTTATCCCTGACTAAAGTCTCTAAACTCGACTCCTGCATACGGGCTCTGGAGCACAAAATATACAAGGGCAGCTTCAGATTCCTAGCCTCAAAATGAAAAGTTCGGCAGTGCCGCGACACAAGCGCAAGTAGCAAAATACAAAAGTAGGTATGAAACACGTGGAAGCACATACACAAGACTCATTCATGGTCCACAAAACTTAAAATGATTTAAAATTCTTGGATGGGTGTTCCCCATATACACATTATCATACACATGACTTTCACATGGTCTTTGACCTGAAATGCATACCTTGGATGTTGGTCATTTAGCAATCAAATCTGATATAAAACGTCTCCTCATGGTCCACAAAATTAAAAGCTTAAGACTTTAATACTAACCAGTCACACATCAGAAAATGGACAAACGCTCCTTTTATTCAGGGTTAGGTCTCCCAAATGCAAAATTTGTAATATTTCATACGGTTAGTGTTTATCGACAGCTTCACGAAATACATCAGATTAAAATGGTGTGGCGTTGTTAAATTTTACTGGCTAGCAACCACACATACGAAACTGTTCTGCTCAATAATGACAGATAAAATAGTGTGCAGTTCAATTTCACTGGCTAGCAACCACACAAGCAAAACCGATCTCCTTGGATATTACAGCACCCTAGCGTCAGTCTGTAAACGGCAAGCATCTCACGACACTGGCACTGATGGATAGAGAAAAGACTGTTTTGTTCTAAGGGAGCTGCCCAGTGATGTAGATCTACTCAGTGTTGAGTGTTTTACTTCTTCTTCTTTCCCATGGTGGAGTGTTGAGCTTCCGTGGCAGCCTTGCGCTGGTTGAACAGGTTGATCTCGTCTTCTAGCCGCTTGCGACTGTCCTCGATCTTCTTCTTCTCGTCGGCGTGCTGTTTCTTGAGCTGGTCAAACCTGGCGTGCAACTGAAACAGACAGAGAACTGCTCAACAAAGGGAAGTAAGCGGTCTAAATGCACACACAATGTGTCATAGAGTAAGTGAGAGTTATGCACAACCAGTCTCCTGGCATCAGTAAGTGAGAGTTATACAGAACCAGTCTCCTGGCATCAGTAAGTGAGAGTTATACAGAACCAGTCCCCTGGCATCAGTAAGTGAGAGTCATGCACAACCAGTCTCCTGGCATCAGTAAGTGAGAGTTATACACAACCAGTCTCCTGGCATCAGTAAGTGAGAGTTATGCACAACCAGTCTCCTGGCATCAGTGAGAGTTATACAGAACCAGTCCCCTGGCATCAGTAAGTGAGAGTCATGCACAACCAGTCTCCTGGCATCAGTAAGTGAGAGTTATACAGAACCAGTCTCCTGGCATCAGTAAGTGAGAGTTATACAGAACCAGTCTCCTGGCATCAGTAAGTGAGAGTTATACAGAACCAGTCTCCTGGCATCAGTAAGTGAGAGTTATACAGAACCAGTCTCCTGGCATCAGTAAGTGAGAGTTATACAGAACCAGTCTTCTGGCATCAGTAAGTGAGAGTTATACAGAACCAGTCTTCTGGCATCAGTAAGTGAGAGTTATACAGAACCAGTCTCCTGGCATCAGTAAGTGAGAGTTATACAGAACCAGTCTCCTGGCATCAGTAAGTGAGAGTTATACAGAACCAGTCTCCTGGCACCAGTAAGTGAGAGTTATGCTCAACCAGTCTCCTGGCATCAGTAAGTGAGAGTTATACAGAACCAGTCTCCTGGCATCAGTAAGTGAGAGTTATACACAACCAGTCTCCTGGCATCAGTAAGTGAGAGTTATACACAACCAGTCTCCTGGCACCTGAGGGAAAAACAAGAATTGAAATGCTTTTGGATAGTACAAAAAGTGTCTTTGAATGGAGAATTGACTGGAAGTGTCCGCCCTTTCTCCCTCCCCTCCCAACTCTTTCTGCTAAATGGCTGAATGGTGTATGTACATAAGCATTTAGGAATGGGGGTCTTTCAGGTGCTTTGACTTTCTTATTATTGAAAATGTTTTCAAAAACTTTCGTGGGGAAATATACTGTCGCGCTGTGTGGCAACAAAATAGACAATGTTGAGAAATAACTCTGTCTGTGTGGCAACAAAATAGACAATGTTGAGAAATAACTCTGTCTGTGTGGCAACAAAATAGACAATGTTGAGAAATAACTCTGTCTGTGTGGCAACAAAATAGACAATGTTAAAAAATAACTCTGTGTGGCAACAAAATAGACAATGTTGAGAAATAACTCTGTCAGGTGTGTATGGGTTGTGAAAGTTCTCTTCAAAACTGCCGCGTGTTTCTTTCAGGTGAGATATTCTTTTGGCTAGCCGCTCGCTACGCAAGAATTAAACACCATCGGTTGATTCCGAAAAGGTCGTCTGCACTGGTCGGTAAAAAACCATGGACAGCCAATCGGATGAGCAGCTGCGTGGCCGCCATGTTTTCTTGCCAAGCGAGCAAACCCAAAGCTACCTAGCGTTCGTGTACCTCCCCTTTGGGTGGGTGGCACCCACTTTTGGTTCGTGCACCTCCCGTTTGGGTGGCACACACTTTCGGTTCGTGCACCTCCCGTTTGGGTGGCACCCACTTTGGGTTCGTGCACCTCCCATTTGGGTGGCACCCACTTTGGGTTTGTGCACCTCCCGTTTGGGTGGCACCCACTTTGGGTTCGTGCACCTCCCGTTTGGGTGGCACCCACTTTGGGTTTGTGCACCTCCCGTTTGGGTGGCACCCACTTTGGGTTCGTGCACCTCCTGTTTAGGTGGCACCCACTTTCGGTTCGTGCACCTCCCGTTTGGGTGGCACCCACTTTGGGTTCGTGCACCTCCCGTTTAGGTGGCACCCACTTTGGGTTCGTGCACCTCCCGTTTGGGTGGCACCCACTTTGGGTTTGTGCACCTCCCGTTTGGGTGGCACCCACTTTCGGTTCGTGCACCTCCCGTTTAGGTGGCACCCACTTTGGGTTCGTGCACCTCAGCCCCGGGCGCAATGTGAATGTACTCCCTGCATGTGAGAAGCACTGCTCACCTCTTTCTCTGCGTCCTTCAGCTCTCCCTCCTTCTCCTTGACGCGGATGACGAAAGTCTGTCTCATCTCGTCCTCCTTCTTCTGCAGGTTGGTAATGTGCTCCTGCCGTTTCTGCTCGTACGTCTCAGACAGGCTGGAGACAACACACACAGTTTAGCCACAGTCATAACATACATCCTTGCAATGGAACCCCCTTTTAAGGCCCCCACCCCCCAATTTAAGACCCCCTCCCTGTTAAGACCTTGCTTTCTCAGACTTTCTGTTCATAACCTGTGTAAATCTACCCCCATTTTAAGACTCCCTCCCCTTTAGGGCGGGGATGTAGCTCAGTCGGTAGTGCGCTGGATTTGTATCCAGTTGGCCGCTGTCAGCGTGAGTTCCTCCCCACGTTCGGCGAGAGATTTATTTCTCAGAGTCAACTTTGTGTGCAGACTCTCCTCGGTGTCCGAACACCCCCCGTGTGTACACGCAAGCACAAGACCAAGTGAGCACGAAAAAGATCCGGTAATCCATGTCAGAGTTCGGTGGGTTATAGAAACACGAAAATACCCAGCATGCTTCCTCCGAAAGCGGCGTATGGCTGCCTAAATGGCGGGGTAAAAACGGTCATACACGTAAAATTCCACTCGTGCAAAACACGAGTGTACGTGGGAGTTTCAGCCCACGAACGCAGAAGAAGAAGAAGACTTCCTCCCTTTTAAGACCTTGCTTTATCAGACTTTAGGAGGTCTTACAGGGGGGTTCCACTGTACTGAGGGTAGAGAAGAAAAATTACAAGTTTGAATAACAGAAACAGTACTTAATCTTATGTGCAATCTGTAGGCAGAGCGAAAGGCTGTATATGAAGTACAACTTTTCACAATAATGATTAGCCCCAAAATGGTTGCACGCACAAATGCAATGTCACACATGCATATGCACACAAAACACACATACTAAAACATACACATGCATGCACTGATCCACAATAGATCTGCTGACAAAAGCCAACTGTAACAATACTAACATCCTTTGTTCACGAAAAAAGTAGCATTTCACCTCAGCACAATGGCTGCAGTAAACGGTCTTTGCCCTTCAAAACTGAAAGTGTAATGTCCTTTAAAATGAAATGATAAGTTCATGACGACAAACTATTTTAAATGAAAGGGCAAGTAAATTCGACAATGTCTTCACTACATTTTAACTCATATCTGAACTCTAAAAACAAGAAAGGTAAGTTGTTGGAATGTTTATTATTGACAAAACAATACGTTACAATCACAGATATTTCGACCCAGCGGTCTTTGAAGATTTGAATCTGAACTCAGAATTTATTTCATATCTGAACTCTTACATACATACAGATATTCATCATCACAAATGGAAAATTTCAATAGTAAATTTTCATTTGATTAATATACTTACCCAATTCTCATAAATGCATTGACTTCAATCTCACATGATAGATGTCGAAAAACTACTCAAATTACCTGCCCTTGCAAGGGTGGTAACCATGCTTAAAAACAGACGCCATAGCCGTTGCTATGCCCTGTCCCACCCCATAACCCACCGCGCACCAAGTGAGCGCCGGCATCCGGAATAATCAATCAAGACTTCTCAAAAACCCGTAGGAAATTAAGTAGCGGGGATGGATGGGAGGGTATTAACTATGAGAATTGGGTAAGTATATTAATCAAATGTATCACGACATACACAATAAATAGATCAAACTTCCCTTTTTTTCCCTTTTATGCAGTAAGTTTTTTCATAACATTACAAAATGTCCCCAAACAGCAGGAAGCATACATCCCACACAAAAAATTGACAATTGGTCACTGCAGCCAGTCAAAGTAAAGTGCAGTAACATAGCTGCCAGGCCCTTTATCTTTATTAGGGTATGCTTTCACATGCAAAGAAAACTAGGAGGACTGACTGATTGCTGGGTTTTCACATGAAAATCAGAAAAACATCAGGACTTTTTATTTTACACAATCACTGCTTCATGTCTTCAATCTCCCCCTCCCCCCCCCCCAAAAAAAAACTAAACAAAAGACAAGCTGATAGTGAAGAGTACAAACCTGCGAGTGTCAGAGTCTGAAAAGCCCATCTCTTCCAGCTTGTGTCGGCGGTACAGCTCATAGTGGCGGAAGTGAGTTGTCTCCCTCAGGTCCTCCATGTTGGTTCGAATAAGCATCTCCCGCAGCTTGACAAAGTCGCAATGGTTCTCGTTCTCCACTAAAACAAGAAACCATTAATCAGCATCTCCCGCAGCTTGACAGAGTCACAGTGGTTCTCGTTCTCCACTAAAACAAGAAACCATCAATCAGCATCTCCCGCAGCTTGACAAAGTCGCTGTGGTTCTCCTTCTCCACTGAAAGAAGAAACCATCAATCAGCATCTCCCGCAGCTTGACAAAGTCGCAGTGGTTCTCGTTCTCCACTGAAACAAGAAACCATCAATCAGCATCTCCCGCAGCTTGACAAAGTCGCAGTGATTCTCGTTCTCCACTGAAACAAGAAACCATCAATCAGCATCTCCCGCAGCTTGACAAAGTTGCTGTGGTTCTCGTTCTCCACTAAAACAAGAAACCATCAATCAGCATCTCCCGCAGCTTGACAAAGTCGCAGTGGTTCTCGTTCTCCACTAAAACAAGAAACCATTAATCAGCATCTCCCGCAGCTTGACAGAGTCACAGTGGTTCTCGTTCTCCACTAAAACAAGAAACCATCAATCAGTATCTCCCGCAGCTTGACAAAGTCGCTGTGGTTCTCGTTCTCCACTGAAACAAGAAACCATCAATCAGCATCTCCCGCAGCTTGACAAAGTCGCAGTGGTTCTCGTTCTCCACTGAAACAAGAAACCATCAATCAGCATCTCCCGCAGCTTGACAAAGTCGCAGTGGTTCTCGTTCTCCACTGAAACAAGAAACCATCAAACTGCCGTCACGCTCATCACAAACATACCTAACTCAGTGTTCGGCATTTCTGCAGTGAGACTACAGGGGAAGCTACTGGAAGGGTACCTGTCAAGCGCAGGGCTAACACACAAAAAAAGTAAAAAACCTGAAAGGCCAGGTCCACGACGGGAGGGTCAAAAAACAGCCTCTCCTCGTACCAAAATGTATGTTAATAAACTATAAAATAATACACATTTTGCCTCCATCAACCATCCAAACTAAAAAAGTTCCATTTTTTGAGTCACTTGAGAAAAAGTGACTCTATGTAATCGGTCAGTGTTAGTCTGTCCGGCCGGCCGTCCGTAGACACCACCTTAACGTTGGACTTTTCTCGGAAACTATCAAAGCGATCGGGCTCATATTTTGTTTAGTCGTGACCTCCAATGACCTCTACACTTTAACGATGGTTTCGTTGACCTTTGACCTTTTTCAAGGTCACAGGTCAGCGTCAAAGGAAAAATTAGACATTTTATATCTTTGACAAAGTTCATCGGATGTGATTGAAACTTTGTAGGATTATTCTTTACATCAAAGTATTTACATCTGTAGCCTTTTACGAACGTTATCAGAAAAACAAGGGAGATAACTAGCCTTTTCTGTTCGGCAACACACAACTTAACGTTGGGCTTTTCTCGGAAACTATAAAAGTGACCAGGCTCAAATTTTATGTGAACGTGACTCATTGTGTTGTGAATAGCAATTTCTTCCTGTCCATCTGATGCCTCATATAATATTCAGAACTGCGAAAGTGACTCGATCGACCGTTTGCTCTTCTTGTTTTAAAGTTTTACTTTAAAGAAACCGGATTTTCCGACGAGAACTGGAAAGGTGTTAGCCCTGCAAGTTTTAGAGAGTACAAATTCTCAGACCATTTGAAGCCATTGCCACAGCAAAACAGCCGTTCTCTTCTGAGTTTGATACAGGAAGACTTGTTTGGAGGTTGTGAAGGTATGCAAAACCTTGTTAGGGTTGTTATGTTGTGCTGAGTGAACATGTTGCTGCTACCTCATGTTGAGTTCTCTCTCTTGTTCAGTTCTCAAAGTTATCAATTGTTTCATGTTGATTATTTTCAATAACATTTTGCAAAACACAAACAAAAATAAAGACAAATACTGTAGTCCCTACCTTGCACCGTTCCCCAGGGGTACTGACGAGCCTTGACCATCTTGTTGCCGATCTTGACCTCATCGTTGCTGCCCACCACGGCGAATGGCAAGTGGGTCTGCAACAAACAACAATGATCATGTCTTCAGACAGGAGAGTAGTGCAGACGCACAAAAGCGCACACACCCATTCACTCACTCTCTTTACACATAGTACATTATATACTAACATCCAAAACACAGACACACTCCCCTGACCAGAAGAGACAAAGTCAGGAAATAACTCTGTACATTATATACTAACATCCAAAACACAGACACACTCCCCTGACCAGAAGAGACAAAGTCAGGAAATAACTCTGTACATTATATACTAACATCCAAAACACAGACACTCCCCTGACCAGAAGAGACAAACTCAGGAAATAACTCTGTACATTATATACTAACATCCAAAACAGACACACTCCCCTGACCAGAAGAGACAAAGTCAGGAAATAACTCTGTACATTATATACTAACATCCAAAACACAGACACTCCCCTGACCAGAAGAGACAAACTCAGGAAATAACTCTGTACATTATATACTAACATCCAAAACAGACACACTCCCCTGACCAGAAGAGACAAAGTCAGGAAATAACTCTGTACATTATATACAGTAAAACCTGTCAAATAAGGACACCCTTGGGACCCGACAAAAGTGTCCTTATTCTGCAGGTGTCCTTATTAGACAGGTGCAAGTAAACGCGACAAAGTCAAGTTGAGAGAGAGCGAGAGAGAGAGAGAGTACTGCACATGTACATGTACATTTATAAGAAAAACAGAAGCTGTTTAGATTAAATAGAGAAACATTTAATATTGACTGTTGTAAAACAAGTTTAAAAACTTGTGATAATGCATGTTTCAGCTACTAGGTACTGCCCTGCCTTTGATCTGGCCGCACACACAGATTTCCACTGCCTTTGATCTGGCCGCACACACAGAGCACACATATTTTCACTCAGTTAAAGTCGGTCACTGACCGGTCACTGACCCCGATGCAGGAAGTGTTTCCTCTCTCAGATATGACAGGGGAACCACCTCTCATGGCAAAAACTGGGTCATTTTGGTGCGCCCTATCGGCCCCCTGCGTCCAATGGGTGACTGGATTACAATTTATTTTAAAAAGAAGGGGGTGCGTCTTAGATAACGAAGCGCCTTGTCACCCGGAAAGTACGGTATATGACTTATTATGGACCCAAAATACGTGTCCGCGTCCGTAATGCCGAGGTGGCCGTAACGTACAGGTGTTTTACAGTGTAAAGCAGACCGTGCCGAGACTGACTGTCCGTATTCTGCGAGTGTCCGCTAAGTCCAGTGACCGTATTTGACAGTTTTCACTGTACTAACATCCAAAACACAGACACACTCCCCTGACCAGAAGAGACAAAGAGGAAATAACTCTGTCGGGTTTGAATGGGTTGGGAAAGAGTGAAAACTCTTGATTTTTGTTAGGCAAGCTTTCTACACGTGCTCCTTGTCCAGACACACCTTGCTAGCCACTGGCCAATAATGTCATGTCCACGTGCACCAGACACACACCTTGCTAGCCACTGGCCAATAATGTCATGTCCACGTGCACCAGACACACACCTTGCTAGCCACTGGCCAATAATGTCATGTCCACGTGCACCAGACACACACCTTGCTAGCCACTGGCCAATAATGTCATGTCCACGTGCACCAGACACACACCTTGCTAGCCACTGGCCAATAATGTCATGTCCACGTGCACCAGACACACACCTTGCTAGCCACTGGCCAATAATGTCATGTCCACGTGCACCAGACACACACCTTGCTAGCCACTGGCCAATAATGTCATGTCCACGTGCACCAGACACACACCTTGCTAGCCACTGGCCAATAATGTCATTTCCACGTGCATCAGACACACACCTTGCTAGCCACTGGCCAATAATGTCATGTCCACGTGCACCAGACACACACCTTGCTAGCCACTGGCCAATAATGTCATTTCCACGTGCACCAGACACACACCTTGCTAGCCACTGGCCAATAATGTCATGTCCACGTGCACCAGACACTCTCTTGCTAGCCACTGGCCAATAATGTCATGTCCACGTACATCAGACACACCTTGCTAGCCACTGGCCAATAATGTCATGTCCACGTGCACCAGACACACACCTTGCTAGCCACTGGCCAATAATGTCATGTCCACGTGCACCAGACACACACCTTGCTAGCCACTGGCCAATAATGTCATGTCCACGTGCACCAGACACACACCTTGCTAGCCACTGGCCAATAATGTCATGTCCACGTGCACCAGACACACACCTTGCTAGCCACTGGCCAATAATGTCATGTCCACGTGCACCAGACACACACCTTGCTAGCCACTGGCCAATAATGTCATTTCCATGTGCACCAGACACACACCTTGCTAGCCACTGGCCAATAATGTCATGTCCACGTGCACCAGACACACACCTTGCTAGCCACTGGCCAATAATGTCACGTGAAGAAGTTTGACTAAGTAAAAGCAAGTGTATTCACTCCTTCATAACCCATACAAACCCTTCAGAAGACAGTTATTATTGAACATCGTCTATTCTGACGACATCAACCACATAACACACACCTTCAACAAATCTGGCTAACGTTGCAGATGCAGCACCCGCTTATGTTCGTTGAGCAACAAACAACAACGCTCATCTCATTTCTTTAGACCAGACAATTTTGTAGTAACCACTTACGTTCATGGAGTTGTTGGTGTCGGCCACAGTCTCGTCGTCAACTGGGAAATGGTAGATCTGAACACCGTTCGCCATCAGCTCACTCATGATCTGAATAATAAACATGGCAAATGTATGTACAACTTGAATCAGTGAACAGCTTTGTTATGAATCCTTAGGATACTTGCGTTGCCCATGTGCGTGTGTTTAGGTGTCATCAGCCGCCTGCACTGGTGGCAGAAAGACAGATTTTTTACATGCTACAGTGGTGACTGGGTTTTGACATGGATACCATCCGAGTCGGCACATAAAGCTGACCCGTGTCAATCCCAGCCCCGGATTTGAACGCATGACATGCGGATCACAAATCCAGTGCTCTACCATCTGAGCTACCGAGCCTGAGCTAACTGTATTGATGACATGAGTATCGTGTTATGACCAGCAAAAGCAACAACAGTTTCTGTGTCATGCGATGCTCACCTTGGCCTTGAACTTGTTGAGTTCGGACTTGGTGATGGTGTCGGCCTTGGCGATGACGGGGATGATATTGACCTTGCTGTCCAGTTTCTTCATGGTCACCAGGTCCAGGGCCTTCAGGCTGGACACAGTCAAGATCAGACGATTAGCATGCAACATGACAACTTGCAATACAGCGGAACCCCACTTTCAGATCCTTCCCCAATGTAAGACTCCCTCCCTTTCATGACCGGGTTTCCCCTCATGACAGGAAGAAAGACAAAGGTTTCCCCTCATTACAGGAAGAAAGACAAAGGTTTCCCCTCATAACAGGAAGAAAGACAAAGGTTTCCCCTCATAACAGGAAGAAAGACAAAGGTTTCCCCTCATAACAGGAAGAAAGACAAAGGTTTCCCCTCATGACAGGAAGAAAGACAAAGGTTTCCCCTCATAACAGGAAGAAAGACAAAGGTTTCCCCTCATGACAGGAAGAAAGACAAAGGTTTCCCCTCATAACAGGAAGAGAGACAAAGGTTTCCCCTCATAACAGGAAGAAAGACAAAGGTTTCCCCTCATGACAGGAAGAAAGACAAAGGTTTCCCCTCATAACAGGAAGAAAGACAAAGGTTTCCCCTCATGACAGGAAGAAAGACAAAGGTTTCCCCTCATAACAGGAAGAAAGACAAAGGTTTCCCCTCATAACAGGAAGAAAGACAAAGGCGAAACCAACTTGGAGTATTTATGTTTCTGCCACCAAAGGGTTGAACATGGACTGGGTGGCCGAGTGGTAACGCACTTGCGCTCGGAATCGAGAGGTTGCGTGTTCGACCCTGGGTCGGGCCGCTATTTTCTCCCCCCTTTCCTAACCTAGATGGTGGGTTCAAGTGCTAGTCTTTCGGATGAGACGAAAAACCGAGGTCCCTTCGTGTACACTATATTGGGTTGTGCACGTTAAAGATCCCACGATTGACAAAAGGGTCTTTCCTGGCAAAATTGTATAGGCATAGATAAAAATGTCCATCAAATACCTGTGTGACTTGGAATAAAGGCCGCGAAAGGTGAACATTCGCCTAACAGGCTTGAGGTTTGCTGGTCGATGTGAATGCGTGATATATTGTGTAAAAAATTCCATCTCACACGGCATAAAGCGCTTTGAACTTCGGATAAGGCCCCCCCAAAAAATAGGTCTGTTTACGGTAACCCGACCGACCCTATTTTTTTCGCGCGACCCTAGACTTTTTTTTTGCATTTGGGAGAAAAACAAAAAAAAAAAAAAATCTTGTTTTTTTTGCAATTTACCTACTTACTGCCTTTCACGCCTGGTGGCGTGTAGGGCAGCAAAATAACGTAAAAATATGGGTTTTTTGAAAAAAACAACAAAAAAAACAACAACAAAAAATCCCGACCTACCGACCCTATTTTTTTGGCCTATGTTACCGTAAACAGACCTATTTTTTGGGGGGGCCTAAGGCGCTATATAAATAAAGAGAATAATAAAAAAAATAATAAAAAATACACAAGTAAAACTGTCTCAAACTAAGATTTGAAAAACAAAGGGAAGTAAGCGCTCTAAATGCAAATGACATGCGTAATCGAGTAAGTTAGCTTTATGCGGAATCAATCTCCTGACACCTAAGAGAATAACGAGTATTGAAATGAACAAGCGACCTTCATCCTAGAAATGTCTCAAGCATGGGTGTTACTGGGAAAAATCAAAAAACCTGAAAGGCAGGGGTCCAAAATGCTCAAGTTTGAAAGAAAGTTTCTGGACACCGACGAAACCAAATCATAATAAGCAAGATGGCGGCAAATCCAAGGGAGCGAACCGAGAAAGCACGCGAAACGGTGTCAAAAGTCGGATCGGAACCGCTGCTCGTTATTTCAACTTAGCGAAACGAAGCTTTTTTTTTGTTTGAAAACCCGGAAAACCGGAATTTCCGGCTTCAGATTTTTTCAAAAACCGGAAATCCGGCAAAAGCCGGAAGAGTAACACCCATGATCAAGAAACAGTAAGAGCAACTCACGAGTGTCCGGTGGGAGCGATGAAGTAGAGACAGGTGTGGACACGACTGTCGTGGTAACTGTGCAGCATTCGCTTGATCTTCAGCTCCTCTTGCAGGAAGGCGTCAAACTGGGCATCAATGTAGTCCACGATTGGCTTCCAGCTTTTCACAGAAAGCATGCAAATGTTAGGAATCTCTAATATAAAGCATCATTCTTGAGTACGGTTCCTTAATGCCAAATATTGTACATATGCTACGATATTAAAGTTTGGTTTAAACCATGTCAATGTTACTGCCTGATACTGGAAGAAAGGTGACACACACCAGGCATGATCATATAACACTGTAAGATAAAAACCATGTCAATGTTACTGCCTGATACTGGAAGAAAGGTGACACACACCAGGCATGATCATATAACACTGTAAGATCAAAACATCCTGAAAGCATGCCCCTTAACTTGCCCACACAATTTTGTAGAGAAAAAAAATCATGCCGCAAAATTGCGTAATCTCGGGATCTAACAAATAATCTCTTCAGCTTTAAAACCACCCTAAAAAGCCCATGCCTTCATATCTCAGAATCTGGTATAATTAAAGGGTTGGCAACAACAGCTAGAACTTTGCTAAATACAACACACACACACTGTTTGATTAACAGACATCTACTTTTAACCCAGATCTTAAAATCCACATTGCTTCAGGTTACAATGGCACAAATGGACTCTAATTTTTGACAAATCCAACACATTAAATAAACATCTTATATCAGTATGTTTGGACCATCACAGCTCAGACCTCAATTCCTCAACAATATCCCTGCAGTGGATGAAAAATAAAATCATAACCATTTGACTACATCTTTTCATTAGTAAGCAATAAGCCCAGGTTATGACTACATGATTTGAAACTTTCGATAGATGATATTTCCTGGTTATTACTGATACATTCTTCATTGTTTCAGCTTCACTCCTTCAGATAATCAGGGCAAATTGAAAGTAACCATATGAGTAGGGCTGCTTCCTGTAAAAGCAGAAGATAGTTCCAATATAAAGATGGATGGTTTCTAATTTTGTCTATGTATGATAAAAGACCCTGCGGTATATGCAGAAGAAATGACCCAGAGAGAAAGACCCAAAACCGTAAACAACTGAAGGTTTTAACAAAGACAAAGAGACATACAATACTGAATACTGCTACAGCAAGGAAAGATAACCCATCAACTATAAATATCAAATGTTAGCCCAAAATTACAACATCCAAAATAATAAAATACTGACATCACAGACTACAGAATCAAAAACACTTCCAGGTCAAGAACTGTATTACACTGCTTTTGTGCGGTCAAAAGGGGTGGGTGGGTGAAGACCGGGTTGATGGGGTAGGGTGATGGGGGTGGGTGGGTGAAGACTGAGTTGATGGGGTAGGGTGATGGGGGTGGGTGGGTGAAGACTGGGTTGATGGGGTAGGGTGATGGGGGTGGGTGGGTGAAGACTGGGTTGATGGGGTAGGGTGATGAGGGTGGGTGGGTGAAGACTGGGTTGATGGGGTAGGGTGATGGGGGTGGGTGGGTGAAGACCGGGTTGATGGGGTAGGGTGATGGGGGTGGGTGGGTGAAGACTGGGTTGATGGGGTAGGGTGATGGGGGTGGGTGGGTGAAGACTGGGTTGATGGGGTAGGGTGATGGGGGTGGGTGGGTGAAGACTGGGTTGATGGGGTAGGGTGATGGGGGTGGGTGGGTGAAGACTGGATTGATGGGGTAGGGTGATGGGGGTGGGTGGGTGAAGACTGGGTTGATGGGGTAGGGTGATGGGGGTGGGTGGGTGAAGACTGGATTGATGGGGTAGGGTGATGGGGGTGGGTGGGTGAAGACTGGGTTGATGGGGTAGGGTGATGGGTGGGTGGGTGAAGACTGGGTTGATGGGGTAGGGTGATGGGGGTGGGTGGGTGAAGACTGGGTTGATGGGGTAGGGTGATGGGGGTGGGTGGGTGAAGACTGGGTTGATGGGGTAGGGTGATGGGGGTGGGTGGGTGAAGACTGGGTTGATGGGGTAGGGTGATGGGGGTGGGTGGGTGAAGACTGGATTGATGGGGTAGGGTGATGGGGGTGGGTGGGTAAAGACTGGGTTGATGGGGTAGGGTGATGGGTGGGTGGGTGAAGACTGGGTTGATGGGGTAGGGTGATGGGGGTGGGTGGGTGAAGACTGGGTTGATGGGGTAGGGTGATGGGGGTGGGTGGGTGGGTGAAGACTGGGTTGATGGGGTAGGGTGATGGGGGTGGGTGGGTGAAGACTGGGTTGATGGGTTAAGGTGATGGGGGTGGGGCAACAACACAGAGAATGGATGGTGATGATGCATTCTGCTAAGGAATGGAAGGCGCGGCCGGGGGCTAAGGTGAAAATGAAGATGTGGGATCAAGGCTACAAGGGGAGGGTTGGGACATGCAACACACCGAGTACACACAAACAATGCACATGTTGCGACCAATTCACGTAATTGCCAAATTCGCGGAATCTGGAACATCTTTGCCCATTTCACGTCAGGGGCAAAACTCGTTAAGGTTTTGTCAAAAATGGACAAAGGCTTCTAAATATTGCCTATTTCACAAAATCAGCAGCTAATTTTGGGTTAACGGGAAATGGTAAAGTTTTACAAAGGCTTTACGCATTTTCGTCAAAACGCTGCCAATTTCTCCGATTACGGAAAATGGGCAAAAATGGTGCCAATTCCACGATTTCGGCAATTCCATGAATTGGGCACAACACACACATTTAGCTCTATGACATACAGACGAAACTCTCTTTCAAACCCAAAGGTTAGTACGTGTACAGTTGTGTTCCCAAAACACTCCCTGAAAGCTGAACACAGGAACTACAATCTCAGGGCTAGCACCAAAAATAAGTGAAAAACCTGAAAGGCCAGGGTCCACGGCGGCGCCCCCCAGAAACTGAGGATTTTTTAAAATTATTTTGTAGGGACAAAGAACAAAGTTTTACTTTAACTCATTCGCTGCGTGTCGGAACTGGAATTCCGACACCTGTGTTTAGCGTTGGCTGCGTGCCAGTACTTGAGTTCTGACGGATATCACGAATTTTTAACGGTGTAAACGGTCCTGCTGACCAAGGGAAACAACCCCTGCAATGAACTTCTATCTGTCTACAGTGGTACCATTCACTGTAAACAGTTCCTTCCCTTAAATTGTTGGGATTAATAAAAATCTTGTTGACGGTGTGCGACCCACGTGTTTTGACTTTTCCAAGATGGCGGATCGTTCTGCTGAGACGTAGTAACTTGAAAAGAGTGCTAGAACGTGTTATTCAGTACGGTTCTGATCTTGACCTCAGTGATGATGATAGTGGAGATGATATTTTAGATTCTGGTGACGATTTTGTGCCAATGGACGATCATTTGGGTGATGATTCGGGCAATGCAAGTGTCGATCATGACATTGTGTATGATGAACCCATGACGTAGAAAGTTTTTTTGTTTTGCTTCAAATTCGATATTTTGCCTGGATATGAAGACAACAAAAGGTATGTACTTTCAAATGTTTCATATATTTTCTAAAAGAGTAAGTTCCAAACTTTGCAAAAACATAAGGTATGTAAGGTTATCTTGTGTTGTTGATTTTTAATAATTTTTTCAAAATGGCTCTAAATCACGCGTTGGCAGGGAACACAGGGGAAATTTAGACGCGCAGCGAATGAGTTAAGGAACCGGATTTTCTGGTTTTAAAAGTTTTCAAAAACCGGATTTCCGACAAGAACCGGAAAGGTATTAGCCCTGCAATCTAAACCAAGGCAACAACCACAGTCCCATGCCATCTGTCCTTTCTGCTAGCATGCAAACAGTTCTTTACAGTACATGCTTAACATTCATGAATGTGTACAACATTAACTGATCAAACTATTTTTCATGTAGACACTTTTCTACATACATACACACAGTGACACACACACAGTGACACACACACAGTGACACACACACATATATGCACAAACGTCAATAACTCACATAAAACAGTGAATGATACAGTAGCACAAAATGTCATTTGCCTGAACTCTTTCAGCACCAATGTACTTGAAAGTATGAGATCTGGACGGCAGGATTGTTTTACAGATACACGCAGCTTGATACAGTTTGAATGACTAAAGCAATCTGAGAAAGCCTTTTCATCATATCATTGCACAGATTATACTTCTCTTTACGTACACGTATTACCCATGTTGACTGAGTATGTGATTGTGAGTACATTGGAGGGGTCTATCTTTTAGTTAAAGCCCATGTGTATCATGACAAAGTTAACCGTATAGCATAATATGGAAGCAAATGCACATCTTGGCAATTATACTTTTAGTGACAATCTCAGACCTGAACTCTTCTGTTTGATATCATTTTTCTCTTCTTTCTTTCATATGTTCAGCATCATTCCCTGTCTGATTGCAGCTGATAGAGTGATCTTTAAGATGTAGAGCAACAAAGAATAAAGTCGTCACTTCCCACAGCCTCAATAAAATCAAAAAATTAAAAATGTTCATCTATCAAAAGAACTGATACTTAGTGATACATGTAGTCAAATTATCAAATGCAAATTTTCTGCTTTACTACATTCTGTGAGAAAAAAAACCCACAATCAAGAGTCTAATTCTACCACTTCCAAAACTGAAAATGACACCCCAAAAACGAAACAGCGACAACAATCAAACATGGTGAATACAAGCTTGCAAAAAGATGGAGAGGGAGCGTGGCGTGCAATACGGAACCCAAGCACAGCGTATCAGAGCGATAGCACAGCACAGCGATACCACAGCACAGCACAACAGCCAAACTTGAATCCAACATGCTGCAGACAGCAAGGCAACAACAGCCAGCGCTCACCTATCCTCTTTGTTTATCTGATCCCCAAACCCAACAGAGTCGACCACCGTTAGTTTTAACAAGACATTCTTCTCGCGTAGCTCTGCAAGTGGAAAGAGACAAAACAGCGAGCCATCAGCACACGCACATGTGGAGGGGATGAATGCGATGTGGTATGATGTGTGGACCTGTCACAGTGGATAATCTCCCTTCCTCATAGCCGTTACCTCAATCACATGTCATATATACGAGGTGTATACAGGTGTCGCCCTAGTTACCTGTCTGCTTTGTTGATTTGATCGCCAAAGCCTGTGGTGTCAACGGTCGTCAACTTTAGACGGACGTTCTTCTCGGTCAAGTCTGAAATTTAGACATGTCTAGCAATCCAGGTATATGTTATTTGTCTACATGATAACCACACATGATGTGATACTGAACCTGAACAAAAGACTTCAACCGTTTGTCAGAAAGAAATGTGAACATTTCACATTAGATTGAAATAATCTGAAAGAGAGTTCGTACACGGTAAAACTGATACTTAAAATATTATCGCTACCACCACATAAGTTTAAAATTTGAAGACTAAATTCAAGTGAACGCAAAACGATACTCAGACTGCTACTGTGCTAGACAAAAAACAACCGTTTCATTAAAAATAGTTAGCATCATCAGGCATGGGAATTCCAAAACAGAAAAAACTCTGAAAATAGGCTGAGGTCCAGGGGCCGCCTAGGCCCCGGCGGGGTACAGGCGCAGAGCCCCGTTGGGAGGATCAGGGGGGCAAAGCCCCCTGGAAAGAAAAAGAATTTTAGCATTGTAGACCAATATTTTGATAGTTCTCGTGTAAGCAAATTATGGATAGAGAGACAATAGTATACATATAATTTAATTTAC
The DNA here is from genome assembly GCF_037325665.1 of Littorina saxatilis. Classification (NCBI taxonomy): domain Eukaryota; kingdom Metazoa; phylum Mollusca; class Gastropoda; order Littorinimorpha; family Littorinidae; genus Littorina; species Littorina saxatilis. The sequence goes on along the minus strand of NC_090250.1, from coordinate 3,677,145 downwards.
CTTTTTTTTTGCCGCGGACAATTGTTAATTTTTGCTGAAACGTATTTTCCTTTTCGCGGAAATTCCCACGCCTGATCATCTTCATAACAAAATAGGGATGCACACTAGGTCACTGCATCAACGTCTGATCATCTTTATAACAAAATAGGGATGCACACTAGGTCACTGCATCAACGTCTGCATCTACAGTGCAGCCCCCTTTTTAAGACCCGTCAATTTAAACTTCCCTCAATTTTAGACCTTGCTCTTTCGGTATTGTGTTCAAAACCTATGTAAATTTACCTCCATTTTAAGACTGTCTCTTTCTAAGACCTGAATTTCTCAGATTTGTTATACGTCTTAAAACTTTTACGATGTTGTGTTCAAAACCTATGTAAATTTACCTCCATTTTAAGACTGTCTCTAAGACCTGAATTTCTCAGATTTGTTATTCGTCTTAAAACTTTTACGATGTTGTGTTCAAAACCTATGTAAGGCCAAAAATAATAATTGGTGTAGTTACGGTAACATAGCCAAAAAAAATAGGGTAGGAAGGTAGGCAATCACTTTTTTTTTTAAACTTTTTTTTCTAATGTGTACAAATTAATCCTACTTGACAGGGAAATAAGTGTGCGACTCGGGCGATTTGGCTTTCATTGCGTTTTCTGCACTTGTTTTTTTGACAAATGTAATACAAAGTTATAGGGTCGGCCCCTAAAAAATAGGGTAGGTCGGGTTACCGTAACCACACCTATTTTTTTTCAGGCCTAAATTTACCTCCATTTTAAGACTGTCTCTTTCTAAGACCTGAATTTCTCAGATTTGTTATACGTCTTAAAACTTTTACGATGTTGTGTTCAAAACCTATGTAAATTTACCTCCATTTTAAAACTGTCTCTTTTTAAGACAGGATTTAAAAACTTGTGATTTAGGTCTTAAAAGGGGGGTTCCACAGTACATAAAGCCATAACTGTGGAATGAGAATGACGCTGATTGACAGCCCAACACAGAGACAGTACCATAGGTGTGTGCCTTCAGCTTGACGCCAGGCAGATCATGAGAGCTGGGGGTTGAGTCAAAGTTGGTGTTGAACAGCGTGTCCATCATGGTTGACTTGCCAATGCCGGTTTCACCTGCAAAACCACCATCAAGAGACCGCTTACTTCCCTTTGCTTCTCACACACCAAAGAGAGGATATTTTGTATTACCACTGGCCTAATAAATCTGCTCAATTAACAGGAAAATGTCACAAAAATAAACTTTGAAAGTGCAGCAGATTGTGTGTGTGTGTGTGTGTGTGTGTGTATGTGTGTGTGTGTATGTGTATGTGTGTGTGTGTGTGTGCAAATCAATACTACTCAAAACAAGCACACACAGATTATACATGTACCTGTTACACATGTATGATGTATTGTAAAACAGCACACACAGATTATACATGTACCTGTTACACATGTATGATGTATTGTAAAACAGCACACACAGATTATACATGTACCTGTTACACATGTATGATGTATTGTAAAACAGAGCCAACCAAACATATCAGCCGATATAGTTGTGACTTGTTAAAAAAGTAAACGAAACATTCCTTTACCTCAGAATGTGTTGTACTTGTGGAACTTCTAACACAATCTATTGCCTTTATTCCTTTATTGACTTTATTCTCCAAGTCTAAGGTTTGGGAGATAAACTTCTCACTCACTCATGCATATCCCTGATTTTAGTTTTGATGCAGTTGCTTCCCTTCAACTTGTTTATATAATATATAAAACATCAGAAATTGTGAAAGAAACAATTGAAAATCAGCAGAGACTTTCTTCCGAGATTTGTTAAATATATCTATATATATATGATAATACAGTGAATATAATTTATAAATATATATATTATATATAATATCATGACTTTACACTGAAAACCGTATTTTTTTTTTTAAATCTCAAAGAATCTGAAATAAATTAATAATCAAATCAAGTACACCACAAAAATTAGAAACGGCGCTGCCTCCTTTAAGACTTAGGGAAGGGGAAACTTGAAGCAACTCAAAGAATCTACGAATAAGAACTCTAAGATTAAAATCATGTTCCACTGACCGACGCAAAGGATGTTGAAGCAGAATCCCTGAGAGACGGACTTGTTGACCAACTGGTCTGGTAGACTGTCAAAGCCCACGTGACCAGAAAGGGTCAAGTTCCTCATGTTGTTCGAGATCTCAACAACCTGTTAACAGAGAGAAATAAAACCCACATATGTAGATGTACTAATGTCGGGAAGATAGGCAGAGCCAAACCGATATAAAATACTTTAGCAGCATGGTAATAGTAATACTAATACTTACTTGTACTTGTAATTATCATTATTACATGCAGCACGCATCTTCTTCTTCTTCTTCTGCGTTCGTGGGCTGAAACTCCCACGTACACTCGTGTTTTTTGCACAAGTGGAATTTTACGTGTATGACAGTTTTTTACCCCGCCATTTGGGCAGCCATACGCTGTTTTCGGAGGAAGCATGCTGGGTATTTTTGTGTTTCTATAACCCACCGAACTCTGACATGGATTACAGGATCTTTTTCGTGCGTACTTGGTCTTGTGCTTGCGTGTACACAAGCGGGTGTTCGGACACCGAGGAGAGTCTGCACACAAAGTTGACTCTGAGAAATAAATCTCTCGCCGAACGTGGGGACGAACTCACGCTGACAGCGGCCAACTGGATACAAATCCAGCGCGCTACCGACTGAGCTACATCCCCGCCCTAGCACGCATCTCATACATACATGTATGTAACTGTTCTGTGTTCAGGCCAAGAGAGTTCAAGTTCAACAGTCCTTTTCTAAAGAGCTAATAATTGGACAGGGAGCCTTTGGGTTCCTCAACCAATTCATCAGAACCATTCAGACATTCTGTTGTACATAGTTTGGAAACAGACATTCGCCCAGGCATGGTACAGAAGGAATGGCAATTTCAGCTGAAATAAAGCCGGGGGTCCAGGGGGCCGCTTAGGCCCCCTTGCGGGGGCAAGGGGCAGCACCTCTTGTGGGGGTCAGGGGGCAACGCCCCCTGAAGCTGACGACTTTTTACTAATTCAAATGTGTTTAGTGCCCTCTCCTTGAAGCTCAAAGGGATATAAGTGAAAGATAACAAGGCTTGAGTAAGAAAAAATAATAATCTCAAGTCAATCAGCAGATTTTAAATTTTTTTTTTTTTAATTTTTTTCTTTTTTTCTTTTTTTTTCTTTTTTTCGGATTTTCGTTTTCGGCAGATTTCCGCCGATCGGCGGAAGAGTACCATGCCTGTCGCCTAAAGGCGCAGACAGACGCACAACACAAAACCATGTTTTCGACAAAAACACCATCTCAAAACGTCGGGGAAACACATGTTTTTAAAGAGGGGATGTCACATGCGAAACACACAGATAAAGCGCGGTGCGTGTTTTCACAGAAATATCGGTCAGTGTCAGCTTGGCCCGTCCAGCTATCGCCCTGTGTTTGGTTAAACAAGGCTGGCAGTGCCCACTGATACAGTCAGTGTCAGCTTGACCCGTCCAGCTACCGCGCTGTGTTTGGGTTTGTAAACAACACGGCTGGCAGCGCCCCCTGATATTATTGCCTCTCTTCAATCGTGACAGGCTCCATAGACTCTAGTTAGGATTCATGGGTCCGATACTACTCTGAATCGGTACCACATCTGAGTCGGCCAGTTTTGTCTATCTCCGTGGTGCCGGAAACCGAGTCACGTGAGTTGATCGTCCGCGTTCATTGGCTGACTAACAAAACGTGTTTTCAGATTTTAGAGCACGCTCTAAAACCCAAAACACGATGCGAAAACATAACAAATCCAGTACTCTGAGTTGGACTCTTACTGGTTCCAATGACCAGCCTACCGTTTTTTTCTGGACAATTTATATCATAAAAGTTTGCGTACCGGTTTGAAAACATACTACCGCCATCACTGGAAACAGTGCGGGCGGGGATATCTAGCTCAGTCGGTAGCGCGCTGGATTTGTATCCAGTTGGCCGCTGTCAGCGTGAGTTCGTCCCCACGTTCGGCGAGAGATTTATTTCTCAGAGTCAACTTTGTGTGCAGACTCTCCTCGGTGTCCGAACACCCCCGTGTGTACACGCAAGCACAAGACCAAGTGCGCACGAAAAAGATCCTGTAATCCATGTCCGAGTTCGGAGGGTTATAGAAACACGAAAATACCCAACATGCTTCCTCCGAAAGCGGCGTATGGCTGCCTAAATGGCGAGGTAAAAACGGTCATACACGTAAAAGCCGTGGGAGTTTCAGCCCATGAACGAACAAACAAACTGGAAACAGTCTTTCTTGAAACGCGTTTTGGGGGATGTCACATGGGAAACACGCTGTTTGGTGTTTGTTTTGAAAGAAAACACTGTTTTGTGTTGTGCGTCTGACATGGCCTTAAGCTCCAAAATATAAATGCACAACCTATCCAGTTTGATGTCGTCTTCCCTTCTCCCAAGATCTACAGCACCTGTTTCAATTCAATTACTCAATAGTCAATTAACTGAGTCAAGAAAATAAATTCAAAATTTGAAAATTGGATGAAAGAAACGTCCTCTACAAGTGTTAAAACTTGGTCAAATGAGATATTCTCTGCAACACATTCTCTGACACAAGCAGGCAGGAGTGAAAAACAGGCTGCACCCTGTCAGTCACTTCCCAATCGGTGAGTAACACAAACATTAACACCGGCCAAACTCTGCAAAGCCTTGGCTCGGCGGTGCCAGACTTTTTCAAACATGCTTCCTGGTCACTCAGACTCCCTAATTAGCTAGTCAGCCACCTCTAAATCGACACGGCAACAAACAAGCTTCATATTTACCCTCTCTACTTCTGTTGCAGCCATCTTCAAGATGTTGGTCAAGCGTAAATTCTTTAAATTCTTCTCGAGAACAGAAGCATACACTTCTGTGTCAAAAGACCGGAAGAGACGATGAGTGATCTGTGTGCGGAAACAGCTTTTTTTCAAATTTGGTAAAAATCACTAAAAGGAGTTCTGGCCAAAAAAATATGTACTCAAGTAAAGCGTACATAAAGCTATGTTAGGAATGAATTTAAATATTTTTTGAAAGACAAAACAAAAATACATTCAGCCCGTAGATACGGAAGTCGTCTCAGTCCCTCTGTCGGCGTACCAGCACATCGAGTGTGAAGTGTCCCCCTCCCCTACAGTTTGCATGTTGTAGGAGTGTGTAGTGAAATTCACACATCGTTGCTTGCATGCCCACAGCCTAGCCATGGCGGTGGTTGCAGACGACAGCGGTAATGAAATAAAAAAGGTGCAGGATGTACTAAAGTCTGAAGGAAACGACGAACTGAAATTCGGCCTACTGATCGGCTTGATCAAAGTGGGACAGGTGACAAATAAGGATGTCGTGGATACCGTTCTTCACTTGGTAAGTCACTGAATATGTCAATCTTTATTTGTGTCCATATTATCTTTTTTTTAAATCCCCCCAAAGAAGTGCCATTTCATCGTCAGCAGTCGTGCGTTTGCTGGGCCAAATGCAGAAGTGCAGTGCAGGCGAACAACCTGAAGTTCAAGGGACAGTACCACTCACTCACTCGCCTTCGGGTCAATACCCAGCAATGGTTATCGATTTCACCATGGTGCGGTGTAAACCCATGTGACTGTCAAGGAAATGGTCACCAAGAATGTCCTTTTGTAGCCTGCAGTAAGCACCAAATGAACATAGCTAACGGGGTTCTTCTTTGATGCATTGCTCCACTGTGCAGCATCCTTTATTGATCACCATCCCAAACAATACCTTGGTTATTGATTTTTGTTGCATGCCATTCAGCAGGTCAGCGCAGGTTGGCTCTGATGCCTTTTACCTGTGTCGAACAGTTTGGCATGGGAGTAACAAGTGTAATATGTTATATGTCCCTCATTATGACACTCAGTCTTACGACGTGTACTGTGTACGCACATGTGTGCATGGCATACTATAAGTATGAATGAATAATTTGAGGACAATTTTATTTTTAGGAGAGAGTTGCAATGCACACCTAAATGCAGAAGAACGCATGTTCTTACAGTTCTGCATCATGTTTAGGTTTGTTTTTCTTCAACTTAAGTGCATGGCAACTTAAAACAGGGGTAACTTGATTAACTAAGCTGTTTAATGTTGGGTGAATAATTAATGTGTTGTACAGTGTCAAACTCAGTGCCACATCAAGCCCGCTAAGTTAATGTGGTTGGGCAGCTAGGTTACCATGCGTATACATTTTGTCTTTCATGCATTCTTTGTGTTCTTCATCCTGCAGCAATCATTTGGTTTAGAAATGCAGGGGAACCTCCTCCCCCTCCCCCCCACACACACCTGTTTTAAGATACATTTAAAACACCCGTTTTTCTTCGATATTCTGTTCAAAACCTCTGAACATTTACCCCCCTTTTAAGACTCCCTCCCTTTTAAGACTCCCTCCCTTTTAAGACTCCCTCCCTTTTAAGACTCCCTCCCTTTTAAGACCTGATTTATGTCTCAGACTTTGAAGGTTTTAAAATGGGGGTTCCATCTGACATACATGTGTAGTGCTTTACTGAATCAGTGGAATTTGCAATTAACGGAGTGGCCGTTTGCAATACATGATTGTTTTAGTTACTGTGTTAGTAATAGGAAAATAAAAAATAGAAAAAGTATCTGATGACAAACTCGTAAAGCGTGACTATGCGTTCACACTAGGATGAGAAACCTGACCCCTGTTGTTTGATAAGAACAATGCTATAACTGCTAAGGACAATGCTTGTACGTTCAGTATTATCATAGACTATCAGTATTACTGAACGCTGAGTGCAGTAGAGGTTGGTTGATGGTTTTACATTTCCCTGAAAAATGAGGCAAAATGGTGTGGCCTAGAGTAAAGATAAAGGAAGAAGCTACAATAAAGGCAATCTAAACTTTCTCATTAAATTGACAACAAATAAAGTGGGCATGGCATAAAACTCACAAAAGTGGGCGTGGCATAAAACTGAATGAAAAAAAGTGGGCGTGGCATAAAACTGTGTGAAAAAAGTGGGCGTGGCATAAAACTGTGTGAAAAAAGTGAGCGTGGCATAAAACTGTGTGAAAAAAGTGGGCGTGGCATAAAACTGCATGGTTGGTAAGAGAGTTTCTTTTGTATGCTAAATTAAGACACTTTGTGTCAAACATCTTATAGTTATACATTATACTTTTTAAGATTTATACATTTTGAGGATTTTCTTTGACTTCATCTGTTGCATATAATATCTGATGTCTTGATTTATGGAAGGATTTAACAGTATTTCTCTAACATTACATTGTTCTGCAACATCAACTTTATTATGTTTTCCTGTTGCATTGTACTATTATTGCAAGGAAATGGAAGATTTCCTGACTTCCCTATGTAGAGAGCATAATAATGGGAATTATCCTACATACGTGAGAGAGACACCCGTGAGATAATAATCGTTCAAATCACACGTGTGTATATCATGTAAATGAGGTCATGTCAAGCAAGTCTGGCAGGGACCTGTTTTTCCACTGCTTATGATGCCAAAGTCACCGAGACAAACGTCATTATAGAAACACAAATTGCGCTCGCTAATTACCCTCGATGAATCTTTAGAACTAACACGTCACGCCACACTTTCAGAGTGAAGTTTCTTTGCTTTGACGTAATAGATTGCACGAGGCTTTAGAAGAGATCGAGGTTCCAAAACAAGCGTCTTCAATGTAGCTGCCTCGAATGCAGGACATTTTCAGTAAAATACACTTAAGTACAGTATGTAGGATAAACAGAATACTACATGGCTTGCTGTGTCGTACCAGATTTACACTCGTTGCTTTTTCAAATAGTGAACAGCTCGCTTTCGCTCGCAGTTCAATATTTAAAAAAACAACTCGTGTAAATCTGGTACGACTCAGCAAGCCATGTAGTATTCTCTCTGTAAGTATCTCCTTTTAGATAATTTTAATGAGTCTAAATATGTAACCCCTTTTTTGGTTAAATCGATGAAGTCTATGACCGATTTCTTTTTCAGCTTGTTGGCGGTGAGTTTGACATCGAGAACAACTTCATCATCCAGAACTCAGCCAACATTCTGCATATGTTGAAACTGCTTGATGACTGTCCTCACACATTACAGGTAAAATTACAATCTACCATAATTGGTACAGTTGAACCTGCCCTGATGGCCACCTCTTGATAACGACCACCTATACATTTTGACCATCGTATAGTATGCAGGGATGTTGCTACAAATTCATACCTATAGGACAAATGTCCTGAGTTCTTCAGCATCAATAGGACATTTGACCGCTTTCAGAAAGTGTAATAGGACATTATGAATTTGCGCCAAACAGCTTATAACACATTCCATGGAATTGTTCCAAAGTCATGCGCCCACACACACACGCACACACACACACCCACGCGCGCGCGCTGTAGAACACACACATAATATAGTAAATACATCAACACAGTGTGCGTATAATGTTGTATTTGTTTAGTTTCAAAGAAACCACAAAAAAGAAACCAACATGAACAACTTCAGAGCTCGTACTTTGATTAAATACTGCATGATTTGGATAAAAGTTGACAAACAAAATGATCGGTTTGATCTAATGCTGATCTTTTGCAGGCTTTAGTTTTTTTTTAGCGGCATAATTCAGTGCTTCGTCTCGTATCGAAAACAAAAGCAGACTACAAATTCAGTCAGTTGGAGTTGTCTCCCGTACTCCTGTAGCATGCACTGATCTAAAAAGAATCCACTATTTTTAGATCAGTGCGCTGCACCGAGACGGTTATACCCAAACGGCGCATACCACAAATGGTTCGGGAATTCCCGACAAAAAGAAAAGATCCGCACGCGGCACTAACAACTTCAGTGTCAGCTGAACACGAGAGCGTTCGGTCTTTTAGAAGATTTATATCTTGAAATGAAAATTAACGAATATCGCGCTGTCCGAAGGAATGGAGTACATATCGGGCAATGACCACGCTCAGGCTAAAACAATAGGACATCTGACCGACATGCGGCAATGTGAATCGGACATTTGGGGATTTTCATCGTTATATGTCCGATGTCCGACGCCTAACGACATCCCTGAGTTTGCCCAACGAGTTTTGGTTTTTTTGGCTCCAGAATTAAAAAAAAAAAAGCTAGTTACATCAGGGGTGAGGCAGTTATGACAAGTATAAAGGTAATGCAATTAAAGCCTCTTATTCAGCGCAGCAGACAAAATTTGAAGCAAGCAAACACTGAAACAGAGAAGAAAACGAACGATGCAATAAGATAAACGGTGACAGAAAGAGTACAGCAGAAACATTAAGGCACAAGCTAAACTCTTGACCGTCATGTTCTTTGTCAGTTGCACTCGGCAAACTTTGTTTTCTCAATCTTCAAGTTGCTCTAAAAGAGCATTGACATTTGCAAGCTACTTTTGTAACGTTTACTGGTAGTAGATGTATGACCTTTGCGTTTGACTGTTTACACTAATATTTACACAGTATTACATTATGGAGTTACACTTACAGCAAAGGAAGAAGTGTGTGAGAGAGAGAGATGGAGTGTGCATGTTTGCATCAAAGAGAGAGAGAGAGTGTGATTGTGCAAATGTGTGCATCAGAGAGAGAGTGTGATTGTGCAAATGTGTGCATCAGAGAGAGAGTGTGATTGTGCAAATGTGTGCATCAGAGAGAGAGAGAGTGTGTGATTGTGCAAATGTGTGCATCAGAGAGAGAGAGAGTGTGTGATTGTGCAAATGTGTGCATCAGAGAGAGAGAGAGAGTGTGTGTGTGAGAGAAGAGAAAGTAGGGTAGAGAGACTACCTTTATAACAAGTTATTCGACGTAGTTTGAACTTTAGTGATGAAAAAATTGTAAAAATGAATGGCCACAGATTGCCGTTGCTATGGAAACAGCCGCCATATTGGATATCTAGGAAACAGTTTTACACTACAGTGACATCATACATAAAAAATGCATGATAGTTGACACAAAGATACACAAGACTTTTATCTACAATCATGTAGAGCGATTTTTTGACAAAAGAATTTATAATAATTTTTGTAAGAAGGATTGATGAATTTTTAACCGCACATTCATTAATCCTTACTTCAAAAATTAATATAAATTCAACTGTAGTCTTTTGTAAAAAAAAAATCGTTCTGTATGATTGTAGATAAAAGTCTTGTGTATCTTTGTGGCAAATATTAAACATTTCTGATGTATAATGTTGCTGTAAAACCGTTTCCTAGAAATCCAATATGGCGCTGTTTATGTCAGTTTCCATAGTCACTTCAATAACTACCCAGAAAACTAAGTTACTCCATGTATTTTCCAAGTTTTATTTTGGTCATTTTAGTGCCGCTCATTGCCTTAAGTGCATCTGCAAAAGTGCAAGACCGTGCTTTGAACTTTTTACTTTGAGTGCATGGTCTTCATTTGTGTTCAGTTATTTTAGGTTTTTGCATTATATCCAGTCTGCTGCAACCTTTCAAATTTGAGTCTGAATCAGAAAAAAATTGATTTTTGTCTGGGTTTAGGGAGTTGGTATGTTCAGTCTGACAGGACCTAACTGAGCTTTACCCTTTACCCATCTGGCAAGTTTTTGTTGTTAATATGAATACATGTACCAATGATAAGGGTATTTCTATGTCGTTTATCCGACTATAATTGTACGTCCCTTACTAAACTACGGAAAAAGTTCCGTTCAGCAAAACTGTGAAACTGAAAAATATTGTTTGGCTACATTAATCTAGTTCCCGGAACCGTGACTACTCCAAATTTGTCACTGCATAATTATGTGCCTTATAACTGGCTAGAGTCTTTAATTCATTAGAAAGATAATCATGAAAGCTGTTTTACGGTCAAGGATTTACCATTGCCACTGCCAGAATCTGTGTAAAATGATATTCCGTCTGTATGTTTTTTGTAAAGATGATTTCAGAGCAGATTTCCGAGAACAAACAGAACTTCTCTCCAGTATTATGTATACTGTTTGCTCTAACTTGTACTTTGTAGAGAACCCCTTGTCCCCACCGTAATGATCGAAGTCATTCTTCATTTAAAAGAAAGCCTAACCCAGCTATTGAGAACAGGCAATACAAACACAGAAAAGCAACAATATTTGAGGACAATCAGATCTTCTTTCCAGTATTATGCGCACAATTTGTCCTAACTTGTAATTTGTACAGATCCCAGATTGTCCCCATTCTTATGAAGTCATTCTCCATACAAACCCTAACCCAGCAATTGAGAACAGGCGGTACAAAAACGACAATATTTGATGACAAACAGAACTTCACGACAGCATTATATGTACAATTTGCTCTTGTGCTTTGGAGAGGTCCCCACTGAAATAAAGTCGTTCTCCATTAATAACCCAACTAACCCAGTTATTGAACTGAGGCAGGACAATCACAAAGGTCCTGGTCTGATGTCCATATCGGTTTCTTTCATCTTTAGTCGTGTGGGCAAAACATCCCATGAAAACAGACTATTTCAGGCCATAATGGCAGGGGTTTTCAACAAACATTTGGGTGATATTTACCACAGGCCCATTGACGTTTTGCTCGGCTCTTTGCTGCTAACAAGAGGAAAGACAAAGTGACAGTGGGATGCGCACCGTGTATCACTCAAGGGTGAAATCAATGCTGGAGTCACGCACTGCTATTTGAGCTTTTGGTCGGTGCTTAGCAGTCTCGCTGATAGAGAGATGACAAATTGGCTCCTACTCCTACACTGAGAAATTATTTGTGTGTGCGCGGGTGGTAGTTGGGGTGGGTGGTTCCTTTTTCGAGTTAGGTAATAAGAGGGTTGCACTTGGCTATTTTAATGTACGACATACAATTGAGACTTGGTCGCTTTTTAATAAAGCCCGAGAGAGAGAAAGAGTGATCCAACTACACAACAAATGATTTGAATGTGCGCGTGTGGTAGTTGGGGTGGGTGGTTCCTACTTCGAGTTGGGTAATTGGAGGATTGCAACTTGCACGTGGCTATTTTAATGTATGACATACAATTGAGTCTTTGTTGCTTTTTAACGAAGCGGGGAGAGACAGAGAGTGATCATCTAACTACACAACGATAGTCACTTGTAGCACTTAATACCCTGTGTTCGAAATTTAATACCCGAATTAGACGGAAGTGTTCCAATCGGCGGATCACCACAGTCAAAGAAATGGAAGTTCAATAGCTCTGGGGGTGGGTTGTAAACTTTTTTGTTGGGCTAAAGTTCTTCCATCAATTATTCATCTACGGCAGTGTTACACCCACTGTAATTCATTGATTTTTTGCTGAGCGAGGAAGCCAGTGTAGTTTAGGCGTTATTGGTATTATTTCTTGTTAATCATCGTGAACTATCATGCTCATAATACCTCAAGTACTTTCCTGGAGGGTGAATGGATCATTTGGTTTATCCCTGCAAGGTGTAAAGGATGTCGACCGGCCTTCTCCTTGATCATACTACATTGGGTGTGCACGTTAAAGATCCCACGATTGACAAAAGGGTCTTTCCTGGCAAAATTGCTTAGGCACAGTTAATAATTGTCTACCATACCCGTGTGACTTGGAATAAGGCTGTGAAAGGTAAATATGCGCCGACATGGCTGCAATCTACTGGCCGTATAAAATTTCATCTCACACGGCATCACTGCAGAGCGCCTAGAACTGTACCCACGGAATATGCGCGATATAAGCCTCATTGAATTGAATGAATGAATATTATGAAAAGTAACTCTGCTATCACAGAAGACACCAGAAATCTACTTATTTGGAGGAGAGAAGATCATGCCTCTGCCGGCTCATGTTGATATCCAATTTTTCGACATGACTGTTATCGTTTGCTAAAGTAACACTAACAGACAGCATATGAGAAATAACTCATAATGCTGATGTTTTGTTTTAGATGCTTTTATAGCAAGTTCTGTGTTGCCTCTGCTGTTGATGCTTAGTATTATCGTTGTTAGTGACGTGGCACAATCATGCCTGCATAAAGCGTTCAGACATATTGTTGCTTTGTCAAATATTGAAAAGCTCACCTTCGCCCCCATTTCAGTATTTAAAAAATGTATTGTAACCCGTGTAAATTTGATATGACACAGCAAGCTATGTAGTATTCTCTATTTATTTATGCAGTTGCAAAATATAGACATGCATGAGGACATTACATGCACACACACGTAGCCACAAGCACACACACTCACCACCACCCCCCCCCCACCCCAACCCTCTCTCCCACCTATCTCTCCAGAGAGAAATGAAAAGGACACAGAAAGAGCGTCCACACTGTGATACAAGTGAAAGGGAGCTGACAGAGGGTACAGAGAAAGGGGGCTCAAATGGTGCGGGGTCGTCTACAAGAAGGGGGGAAGCCAGGGCAAGCAGTTGATCAATAAGGAATCAGTGGCGGCTGCTCTAACAAGCTCAGCTATTATCGCTTGTCTCTACTCTCACATGGCCGTTCCTCCCCCATCAAGTACTTGTTCTACCGTGCGCAAATTGTCCTTACAACTTCAAGCACTAGCGCTATGCAATTGAAGACTTTTATAGATGTGCGTGTCCATGCATTTTTGGGGGATTTTTTTTCAGAAAAGAAATTAACGTTGTTCTAATACTGTACACAAATTGTTCTCAGAAATTCAAGCACTGTGGTCCACATTTGAAGTATTTTGCATACTATTTTTGTTGTAATATTTATTTCTTGAATAAAGAAGAGAATTTTAATGCAGTAACAGAGATACAAGAAATGAATAAAAATGAAGTCAATTAAGTGACAACATTTGGTGTGTGTGTGTGTGTGGGTGTATGCTTAATCCAGGAAAAAGGCGTTACATTGATTTCTAATTTGGTTTTCTGTCAGTGTCGCAGGCTGAAACATGGAATATGTTAACAGTTTTGTGTGTGTGTTTAATCCAGAAAAATATTAGCTCAATGATTTCAAGTTTGACTTCCGTCACTGTTGACAGGCGGAGATATGGAGCGTGTTCACGGCCATGCTGAAGAAGAGTCGCAGGAACCTGGATGCCTGCACGGAAGTGGGTCTCATCAGTCTAGCCCTCGACCTACTGAGCAAAGCCGAGGATATGTCGGCAGGTATGGGTAGTCTCCCCCTCTCCCTGACTTATGCGACAGAGACATGGAGTGCAAGATAGATTGCTTTGTTGATGTATCTAATAAAGTTGGTCTGATCTGGCCTCCCCAGGCCCTGTCAGATTTGTTGGTCTGGGTCCAGTAACCCCCCTTCTCTCGTGCTGTGTGGTTGTTAGTGGAAAGAATATAGATCTGTGTGGCAGTGTTAGATTTGCTTCTAGCTATACTCACCACTGACACTTTGAATAGTGACTAATCAACTAATAATATTTTTTGTACCAATTAAAAAATGATGCGATTGGTGATTAGTTTTGACTTTCTTAGGGCAGTGAACGCCAGATATAAATTATAATACAGCAAAATAAGTTAACAATAACAATAACAGCACTTTATTGTCCATTAAAATATTACATAATAATGGAAATTTTTCTTCGGCACACCCTGTGAAGTTGGTTTTATTCTTTCCCAAAATAATTACACTGGTCTCATTTTGAAGAAGAAAAAGCGTTTGCATAGCTTTAAAGGATTTTAAAGCAACCTCAAGATGTTTCAGAATGAAATAATTGAAACAATGGAAAATAATCGGCAAACACAACTAACATGATAGAATCAATGAGACGGAGTTACAATCGGGTTTCTAACAAAAATTAAAACCATGCTCATGTTACACATATTTGAAAACTGTGTAACTGTACAGATTCGTGTCTGTTCCTACACTCCGAAGAGGGGGGAAAAGAGGTGGGGTGGCTAGGAGTTAGCAAGCAGACAGATGCTGCAGGTTTTCTGTGACAAAGATAGATTGCCGGCAGAGTCTGGTACAAAAAGAAATACACATTGTATCCCCGAAGACTTCTTTCACGCTCAGCTTTTGTTAGATTTCTTAACATGAGAGTTTCGCAACTCCAAGGAATGTTTGACACAATTGAAAGACTAACCGATTCCTTACAACCTAGGGACCAACAAATTTCTCTGTACAGTGGAACCCCCCATTTTCTTTTTCTTCTTCTTCTTCTTCTTCGTTCGTGGGCTGAAACTCCCACGTACACTCGTGTTTTTCGCACGAGTGGAATTTTACGTGTATGACCGTTTTTTACCCCGCCATTTAGGCAGCCATACGCCGTTTTCAGAGGAAGCATGCTGGGTATTTTCGTGTTTCTATTACCCACCGAACTCGGACATGGATTACAGGATCTTTTTCGTGCGCACTTGGTCTTGTGCTTGCGTGTACACACGGGGGGTGTTCGGACACCGAGGAGAGTCTGCACACAAAGTTGACTCTGAGAAATAAATCTCTCGCCGAACGTGGGGACGAACTCACGCTGACAGCGGCCAACTGGATACAAATCCAGCGCGCTACCGACTGAGCTACATCCCCGCCCCAAACCCCCCATTTAAGACCCTCCAATGTAAGACTCCCTCCTTTTTAAGACCTTGTTTTCTCAGACTTTCTGTTCATGTCCTCTGTAAATTTACCCCCATTTTAAGACTCCCTTTTTTTAAGACCTGATTTTCTCAGATGTTTGGGGGTCTTTAAGGGGGGTTCCACTGTAGTTTAGAATCTTTTGTGTCAGCTTTTCAATTAGGCCAAAAAAAAAAATAGGTCTGTTTACAGTAACCCGACTGACCCTAGTTTTTTCGCGCGACCCTAGACTTTTTTTTGGCATTTGGGGGAAAAAAATAAAAAAAATAAAAAAAAGTCTTTGTTTTTTTGGCAAAATAACGTAAAAATATGGTTTTTTTGGGGGAAAAAAAAAATCCCGACCTACCGATCCTATTTTTTTGGCCTATGTTACCGTAAACAGACCTATTTTTTTTTTGGCCTTACTACCCTGGCTCTCTTGTTACATGCACTTACGTGTCCATGATCATTTTTCCCAGAAAAGAACAGGACATGCCAGGGTTTAATTTCCTTGTGTGTCCAAAATATTATATGGTTACACTAGTAGAAGCATTTCTCATCAATGTTCCTGATATGCTTTCCGCAATGTGTATTTATCTTTATATAACATGCACAACAGCTCAGTATATAAATATATCCATGCTTATTTATCGCTAATCACAGCTTATTGCTATTTGTGTAGATTACAATACATATTTTAGTCATCACTGCCTTTCACGCATATATATAATATAATGCTGCTGGTTTTTAAGGCGGTCTTTGATTGAGCCCGAAGTCGACTTTGCCAAGACTACGCGACGTCTTTTTACCGAAAACTCAGTGCTAAAGCTCCGTGCGGCCAGCTTCGCGAAGTATACTTGGCTTAGTCGACTTTGCCCAGTTAAGGACAGGCTTTAAATAAAGTGCACTGTGTAGATGTGTGAATAATCTCTTCTTCCGAAAGGGCAGGTTTTCTCGTCATATTCTGTCACTATTTTGTGGAAAACTACTAGAATTTACACACAAAAATTCTTTTCACATGAATTATGTGGCATGTAAATGAGACTGTGCCAAAAGGTCAGGTGTCATGTCTACTGTCCCGAATGACACACGATTGCTGACATTTCACCATTGCCAACAGAATAAACAAATAAGAAATAGGTAGAAAATGAATGTGAAAACTGACTTTAATTGTTGATCAGTATTTTCTATACCACTAACAAATAATCTACTTGCACATAGCTGTTTGGCAAATGTATGTTGCATGGGACACACTGACATGAAAGTGGAAGATGTTTTTCCCTCTAGAGAAACTACATATCAAGTTACACTTTTTGTGCTCTTCCATTCCAGTTGGCAATCAATTGTTAACGCATGTTATTAGAAAAAATAGAACGAAAACAGATTAGATAGAATGAAAAATGTACTGGTGATGTCATTTGGGACATACTGACATGAAAACGTCACCTTTTGGCACAGTCTCAAATGTGTGTGATGGTGTGCTCACTCTCTCTCTCATCTGTTTTCTTCACAAGCCGACGCAGATGACGTAAAAGCGATTGATGGTAAAGATACTTGCAAAAAGATTTGTGGGTTGTTTTGGTAATGGGTAGCACCCTTTATTTTCTGTCCTGTATTATTTTCTGCTTGGACCACTTCTTATTGTCAGTTGTTGGGAGGTGTCATTTTGTTCTGGTTCTGTTGCACAGCGGTACCTGCGACGAATGATCCCCCGTCGGACACACTGAAATTATCCCTGCATTGGCCTGTCATGACAGGTATATTTTGGTCACAATGACTACAGAGGGGGTGGTTTACAGTGGAACCTTCCTTTTGAATTAAAACAAATGAAGACTCCCTCCCTTTAAGACTTTGTTTTCTCAGATTTTTGGAGATTCGAAAACTTGGTTTTCTCAGATTTTTGGAGATTCGAAAACTTGGTTTTCTCAGATTTTTGGAGATTCGAAAACTTGATTTTCTCAGATTTTTGGAGATTCGAAAACTTGATTTTCTCAGATTTTTGGAGATTTGAAAACTTGGTTTTCTCAGATTTTTGGAGGTCTGAAACCTGATTTTGGGGGGGCAGATTTTTTTAGATCCTTAAAGGGAGGTTCCACTGTATTGGAAGGTTTACTTTCATCAGAGGGGTCTTATGTCGCAGGTGCCATGGTCCCCCGAGTGTATTTCTAGGGTTCTTTGATTTTTGCCTTCGACAGAAGGACGTGGTATCTTTTGCGTCTGGTGGAACGCTTTAGGAGTCTTTTAATTCGGCTTTCATTTTGTTTCCAGATTAAGTTTTTTTGTTGATTAGTGAGTGTGAGATTCAAAGCGAACCCACTCTCCAATTTCTCTTTGTCTTACAGACTGCATGACTTTGATAATAGCCTGTAAGTGATAGTTTGTGCATGAAGACAGAAAGGAATAAGAATTGAGTTACTGTACTTGGTAAATGTATCTTGTTGGAATGAAAAGTAACAGGTAAACATTATTTTACCAGCCAAAGTCTCATCATTCTCTCCACTTCTAACAACAAACAAGTCGCGTAAGGCGAAAATACAACATTTAGTCAAGCTGTCGAACTCACAGAATGAAACTGAACGCACTGCATTTTTGAGTCACTTGAGAAAAAGTGACTCTATGTAATCGGTCAGTGTTAGTCTGTCCGTAGACACCACCTTAACGTTGGACTTTTCTCGGAAACTATCAAAGCGATCGGGCTCATATTTTGTTTAGTCGTGACCTCCAATGACCTCTACACTTTAACGATGGTTTCGTTGACCTTTGACCTTTTTCAAGGTCACAGGTCAGCGTCAAAGGAAAAATTAGACATTTTATATCTTTGACAAAGTTCATCGGATGTGATTGAAACTTTGTAGGATTATTCTTTACATCAAAGTATTTACATCTGTAGCCTTTTACGAACGTTATCAGAAAAACAAGGGAGATAACTAGCCTTTTCTGTTCGGCAACACACAACTTAACGTTGGGCTTTTCTCGGAAACTATAAAAGTGACCGGGCTCAAATTTTATGTGAACGTGACTCATTGTGTTGTGAATAGCAATTTCTTCCTGTCCATCTGATGCCTCATATAATATTCAGAACTGCGAAAGTGACTCGATCGAGCGTTTGCTCTTCTTGTTTCAGCAAGACCGTATACTCGTAGCATCGTCAGTCCACCGCTCGTGGCAAAGACGGCAACATTGACAATCCAGAATAGCGCGGTAGTGGTTGCGCAGAGCAGGATAGCACGCTTTTCTGTATCTCTATTCTTTTTAACTTTCTGAGTTTGTTTTTAATCCGAACATATCATATCTATATGTTTTTGGAATCAGGAATCGACATGGAATGAGATCAACGTGTTTTTTAAATCGATTTTGGAAATTTAAATATAATCATAATTTTCATATTTTTAATTTTCAGAGCTTGTTTTTAATCTGAATATAACATATTTATATATTTTTGAAATCATAAAATGATGAAGAATAAGATGAAACTGTTTTTGGATCGTTTTATACAAAAAATATTTTAATTACAATTTTCAGATTTTTAATGACCAAAGTCATTAATTAATTTTTAAGCCTCCAAGCTGAAAGGCAATACCAAAGTCCGGCCTTCGTCGAAGATTGCTTGGCCAAAATCAGTTATAGTGGATTGATTAATCTTCTGAACTTCCTTCCATGGTGTCCAGCATTGTTTTCTGATATTCTGGACACAGGTCCACTTAGTATGCACTGAGTAGGGAAAAGGATTTCCTAAGTAATTCTACAATGACAGCCTTAGCATTTTGTTGTTGTTGAGCTATATAAAGATATTCCACCAAGAAATCAATCTGGATTGCAAGTGGAGGCACTTTTGTTTTCGTTTCATTGGCGATAGATACATTCTCCTCAAAGAGATTTAGCAAGAAATCAAGCTGAATTGAAACATGGGGCACATTCTCATGCAAAGAGAATCAAGCTGAATTAATGCAACATGGGGCACTTTCGTTTCAGATTCATTGGGGATTGGGAATTTTTTATTTTGTTGTTGCTCGTTTGTTTTTATTGTTCTGATATATATATATATGTTTTTACTGTAGCCTTTGAAAGTTGCGTCTTTGGGATGGACACGAAAAGCCTTGAGGGGTTGTTGCGCAGTATGGGACTGATGCAATCAGTATCATCTTGCTGAAAAGCTTGCAGGCCATCAGTGTTGGATACACTCAGGGTTGTTTTTTTGTTATGTTTTTTAATTTTTAATTTTGCCATGCACATCAGTACATACAACTTTCCATTACACTCAGGTTATTTTACAAGCTAATGCACTGATAGGCACGGGAAAGTGTTGTGCATTTACCCAGGCTTGGCTTTTATACAGTACGTTTCCTGTCCAATGCTATTGCTTTGTTGTTCCTTTTGAGCATAGCAGCGCTTGACAATTGCAGCGCAACTTGGTACAGACAGTGATGGCGCTAGTATTTTTCCAAACCGGTACGCAAACTTTTATGATGCAAACAGTCCAGGAAAAAACGGTAGGCTGGTCATTGGAACCAGTAAGAGTACTCAAAGTACTGGTTTTGTTGTTTTACCAGTGAAAAAAACCCGATAGTTCAAAAATCAACCAGTAGGTCAGACCGGCAGCCATTTTTGACTCACATGCGAAGCAAAAGTGAGTCTATGTACTCACCCGAGTCGTCCGTCCGTCCGGACGTCCGGAAAACTTTAACGTTGGATATTTCTTGGACACTATTCAGTCTATCAGTACCAAATTTGGCAAGATGGTGTATGATGACAAGGCCCCAAAAAACATACATAGCATCTTGACCTTGCGTCAAGGTCGCAGGGGCCATAAATGTTGCCTAAAAAACAGCTATTTTTCACATTTTTCCCATTTTCTCTGAAGTTTTTGAGATTCAATACCTCACCTATATATGATATATAGGGCAAAGTAAGCCCCATCTTTTGATACCAGTTTGGTTTACCTTGCTTCAAGGTCAAGGTCACAGGAGCTCTTCAAAGTTGGATTGTATACATATTTTGAAGTGACCTTGACCCTGAACTATGGAAGATATCTGTTTCAAACTTAAAAATTATGTGGGGCACATGTTATGCTTTCATCATGAGACACATTTGGTCACATATGATCAAGGTCAAGGTCACTTTGACCCTTATGAAATGTGACCAAAATAAGGTAGTGAACCACTAAAAGTGACCATATCTCATGGTAGAAAGAGCCAATAAGCACCATTGTACTTCCTATGTCTTGAATTAACAGCTTTGTGTTGCATGACCTTGGATGACCTTGACCTTGGGTCAAGGTCACATGTATTTTGGTAGGAAAAATGTGCAAAGCATGTGAGTCGTATGGGCTTTGCCCTTCTTGTTGTTCCGGTATTTTCTCATTTCAACTGGTAAAATACCGGTAATTACCGATTAACGCCAATACTGTACAGAGACAGGGGTTCTCTGTCATCCAGATGGGAAGATCACTGTACAGTGGTACAGGGGTTCTCTGTCATCCAGATGGGAAGATCACTGTACAGTGGTACAGGGGTTCTCTGTCATCCAGATGTGAAGATTACTGTACAGTGGTACAGGGGTTCTCTGTCATCCAGATGGGAAGATCACTGTACAGGGGTTCTCTGTCATCCAGATGGGAAGAGTACTGTACAGTGGTACAGGGGTTCTCTGTCATCCAGATGGGAAGATTACTGTACAGTGGTACAGGGGTTCTCTGTCATCCAGATGGGAAGATCACTGTACAGTGGTACAGGGGTTCTCTGTCATCCAGATGGGAAGATCACTGTACAGTGGTACAGGGGTTCTCTGTCATCCAGATGGGAAGATCACTGTACAGTGGTACAGGGGTTCTCTGTCATCCAGATGGGAAGAGTACTGTACAGGGGTTCTCTGTCATCCAGATGGGAAGATCACTGTACAGGGGTACAGGGGTTCTCTGTCATCCAGATGGGAAGATCACTGTACAGTGGTACCTGCCATGAAAGGACAGCCTTGGGACCAGCTGAATGTGTCCCTACATTGCAGGGGGCCTGTCATGACAGGTATATTTTGGTGTCCTCTTATAGGAGGGGCCACACATCGCAGGTACCACTGTCCTGTCTATCAAAAAGACTGTTTGTGGTGTAAAGGGCAATTTGTTTTCTGGCGCCTGTGGTGCTAGCATCACATTGTCACCCTTAGGTTTAATGACAGTCCCTGTCACTTGCAGGCAGCTGTAAAATTGAGGAAATAAAAGATGTACATATCTAAAAACAAACTTTCTTGTGCCTGTGCTACAGGTGTCGGTCATTGTCAGCTCATTAACAGATCAAGACACTCGCAAGCAGCTGGAAAATGGAAAGAAAATGCTGTCCTTTCTACATAATTATGTCTTTTTTTTTTAAATTCCTACTGTCAAAATGTGAGAAGCAGCTAGACCCAGACACTCGTAGGCAAATTGCAACAAAATGGGAAAGCAGCTGCTGTTCTTTCTCTGCATTATGTTAAAGTGAAAATTGTTCTGGTGCCTTTGATAAATGTGTTATTGTAAGGGGCAAGTCTTAGACCGGGACATGTATTGAAATGAAGCATTTTCTGGTGCCTGTGGTACAATGGAATCACCTTTTTAGAACCCTACCACCCGACCCAATTGAAGACACCCCCCCACCCCTTCTTAATTAAGACCTTGCTTACTCAGACTTTTTGATTGTTGCCCATTTTTGGAGGCGGGTTGTGTCACGTTGTCACCCTTGCAGACAGCTGTAAAATGAAAAAGACATGCTGTTCTGTCCCTGCAAAAGTGAGAGAAACAATTATTGTGCCTGTGGTTCCAATGTCACGTTGTCAGGAGCGGCAAGTCCCAGACTCTTGCAGACAGCTGTCCCTGACAGTGAATGGACCAGTCATCACTCAGGGTGGCACCGGTACCATACTTCGGTCAACCAGTGCCATGCTTCTGTGGGCTTGCACTGATTGGTCCTTGATTAATTTAGCCTGTCATCAGCCCATGGGTCTGGTCAGACGCTGTTAGTGAGATTTTCAGGCTTCTTTCCATGGACACCCCATTCACCGTCCCACTGCTGCCCGTATTGGAATCAGTAGAAAAAGTGTGTTTTGCTTCAGATATGCAAATGGACATTCGGTCACCCCTTCCACTATTGCTCAGCTAGGTATTAGGAAAATAAGTGGTTTTACTTGATACACAATTGAAACGCATATGATAAATAATGTTTGTACCGGACAAAAAGGTAAAATCACGCAACTTGAAATGAAGGGAAAAAAAGCGGTAATGAAACATCTTAACTTTATTGAGCGTACTTGATGTTATTAAGCACCGTTAGTGGTTCCTCCTCACCCATAAAATCTACCCTAGAGGCTGAGGGGAACACATGCCCACAGAGGCTTTGAAAGCGGTGATGGGGGGGGGGGGGGGGGTGAGGGGGGTTGTGGTTTGGATGTATTGATTAAGTTAAAGGCTGGGAGGCCGAGGCATGAAGCAGCTTTCATCAAAACTGTGATGGTTATAGTGGGAGGACAGCACAAGCTCCTGTGTGGTGTTGACAGGGGAATGTTGACAGGGGAATTTAAATCATCTGGTGGCTCGTCCAGCCTTCACTAATGTTGCATCAAGAGCTTTCCAGGCAATCTTCTGCTTTGTTTAGCTGTTTGCCTAGAGTTCACTCATGCCTACCGTCTCTATAAATAGTATCATGTTTAGCTACTTGACAGTGTAGCTTGTGTGTGTGTATTGGGGGGTGGGGGGGGGGGGGGGTAGGGCAGGGAAGGGTGTTGTGCAGTTTTTTGGATCTGTTGGAACTGCAAAGTAGCATAACAAAGAGCAAGTAAATATGACTTTGCAGACTTTAACTGGTACTCTGAGATAGTCTCAAAGGGGAATTGAGGTACTGTACAACAAATGTTGAAATACTTTTGGGGGCTAAGTTTACTTTGGGCACATTCTGTTGAAAGTTCAGATTTTCCACTAAGGCGCTGTTCGCCCCAACGTCTCATACTTTAATCTTCTTTGCAAGGAGCCATGAAGGAATTCTTAAACTTCACAGAATCCCTGAGAAAATGCCCTTTAGAGCATTTAAGAATGTCTGGGTGACTGGGGGGCTTCAATTGGTGGTAAATTGATTGGACAAGAACGACATTTGACTTTCATCACGTTCAATAGAATTTGTGGAACTACTAGGGCTGCTAGAGCAAAGAGTGCCAAATACTTGTCTGTCTGAGGTTGCATTATAAAGTGCGGTATGAATGTGGCATTTAGTGTGACCCTCTTTTGTGTGTGTGTGTGTGTGTGTGCTTGCGTGTGTGTGTGTGTGACTTGCTGACGTCTTTTGGGGGTTTAGATCACAGGTCATTGTTGGTAAGCCATGGATAAAAGATAATGATTGTACCCTCATGCACGTACGCATATACATCAAACTGAATTGTAGTATGGATTGAACTTTTCTGCTGTAAAAAAAACAAAAAAAAACATTTTTAACATCGCTACATTATTGGTTGGTCCAACATTTACTTTCTGCACGAAGGAATACCATGGCATGTAATTAAAGGTTGTCTTCAGAACAAAGCACTTTCCCTGATCAAAAGGTTTTGGTTTCATAGTTGGTATGGCTTTCGTGTGATTATCTTGGGTGTAATTATTTACCTTCAATCTTGGGTGTCATTATTTACCTTCAATCTTGGGTGTCATTATTTACCTTCAATCTTGGGTGTCATTATTTACCTTCAATCTTGGGTGTCATTATTTACCTTCAATCTTGGGTGTCATTATTTACCTTCTCTCACCTTGATTTCTTTGCACCTGGGGATCAAAGGCTTGCAGTCAGTGACCAGTAAGGATGGATTGTCTTAATTTGTACCTGTCTGGAATGGCTTCTCCCTTGCTGTCCCCCCCCCCCCCCCCCAACCCCGCGCTTCCTTGGTGTCCCCCTCCCTCCTTTCCTTGCCCTCCCTCTCCCCACTCTTTTAAAAACGAAAGAAAAAACCCAACAAACAACCCAAGCTTCATTAATGTGTCCCTCTTGAGACCCCACCCCCACCCCCACCCCCACCCCCACCACCACCCCCACTCCCACCCCCACCCCCACTCCCACCCCACACACACATAAAAAAAAATAAATAGTAAAAAAATAAACTTTGCCTTTCTCCATGCTTACTTTCAATGTGTGTGACCAAGAAGTTATTAGCTGTCTTTCTTTCTTTATTTGGTGTTTAACGTCGTTTTCAACCATTCACGGTTATATCGCGACAGGGAAAGGGGGGAGATGGGATAGGGGAAAGGGGGGAGATGGGATAGAGCCACTTGTTAATTGTTTCTTGTTCACAAAAGCACTAATCAAAAAATTGCTCCAGGGGCTTGCAACGTAGTACAATATATGACCTTACTGGGAGAATGCAAGTTTCCAGTACAAAGGACTAAACATTTCTTACATACTGCTTGACTAAAATCTTTACAAACATTGACTATATTCTATACAAGAAACACTTAACAAGGGTAATAAGTGAAGAATTTTATGGGTGAGAAAAGGAAAGTAAAAGGACTTTGGGGAGGCAGAAATAGAGAAGAAACAAGAAAAAGATCCTAATTAGGTTCACGGCATCGAGAGTGATGCGACCTTCTCTTAGAAGTTAGTAGAGAAGGCTCCCCCATCCACCACCCGGGGGACGCGCCTCTACGCCAATTAGGGGGCGCGAGGGTTATTAGCTGTGCGGAATAGCTTCTTCCTTTAATGTGCCCACCCAGAAAAAGAAGAAGAAGAATAAAACACTTTATGGTGGTCATGCTTTTACTGTATTTGATCATGGAAATATGAGATGTATGGAAATTCTTCTTTCTTGAATCCCCCTCCCTTGTCCCAGCCCTCTCCCCGCCCCTTGGCTCTCCTCCCACCTCCCTCCCCCCCCCCCCCAACTCAAAAAAAAAAAAAAAAAAAAATCCTCCTCTGCTTTTACTGTTTCTGATCATGAAGTTTTGTTATTGTTGTGTGTCATTGCCTTGTTGAGTTTGAATGAGAAATAAAAAGGCATGCGGAGAGGACATGAGTTTAGTTAACTGTCATTGTGTCGAAACTTGTTGCCGACAGCATAAGTCCTGAAATGTCAGGGTTTTGCAGCTTTCAGTATGAATATGATTGTTTTGCGTATGTTCTGTGGATGTTTTTTTAATCTTTTAATAGGCTCATCATGAGTGTGTGACTGTGTGTGTCCGTGTATGTGCGTGTGTGTGTGTGTGCATGTGCTTGCATATGTGTGTACATGTTTTTCTTTCAACCACAGACAGCTGTTACTTTGGTATCTGTTTTTATTTTTATTTTTGGGATTAAACATCCTCAGATTTCAGTGCTTTCTTGGGCTGATCTGTATTATATTTGTGTGATTTATTTCCAGGTTGTTGCATGACAGGAAAATGTGTCGAATTTGAACGTGCATGCATTACAGTGTTGTTTGTCGAAGCAAGACAACAGTTTGGAATATGTTGTCATTTGTAGGCAAAGAAAAAAGATGATGTAATGTAGTATTTTCCAATGTTGACTTAATTCTGTAGTTTTGCAGCAAAACGGACGTTTAACCTTTTCTGACTTCCTAGGCTACAGTGATGTTATCTTACAGAAGATTGTTACAGAAGATTTTTTCGGTACATTGCTACCTATGTTTGTGCCATGAATGTCAGTTGCCTGTATCGGGCATGTGTTATTTCTATTGTTTGTGTCTAAGCATCTACAAGAGCTTGCCTTATGTTTTTAAGTGTAAAGACATTCTATGCAAACTGAAGATCAGTTAAACGCATGCATGTTACATCACATTAACACACAGACACACATGGACATTGCTCACACGCACGCACACACACACACACTGGAAAAGAGTAAATTGTGAGAAATTATTGATTTTAAGTTAATTTTCCTCTGTTTTTCTTGCGGCAGAACTCAGCTAGATGGATAACATAATCCTGATTTTCTTGATGATTTCATGATGAAAAAATGATCTATTTTACCTTGATTTGTCTCTGTGTTTTTATTGCAGCAGAGGCTGATCGCAAACAAAATCATGATGAAAAAGCATTGATTTTGAGTTGACATGTATTTTGCATGTGGCAGATCTGATTGATGACAAAATCTTTATTATCATCATAAAATAATGATTTTCATCTTAAAATGACGTTGAGAAATGATAGATTTTAAGTTGATTGTGTTTTTGTTTAGGCACAATATATGATTTTAAGTCAATTATTCTGTGTGTTTTTGTTGCGGCATGATATATGATTTTAAGTTGATTATTCTCTGTGTTTTTGTTGTGACAGACCTGATCGTGGAAATGCTCGGAGTACTGGCCAGTTACAGCATCACGGTTAAAGAGTTGCGCTCTCTCTTCGCTTTCCTCAAGGGCAGGGAGGGCCAGTGGGTAGGTGTATTTAGGTGATCATTGTCGCTTTCCTCAAGGGCAGGGAGGGCCAGTGGGTAAGTGTGTTTTGGTGATCATGGTCGCTCTCTCTTCGCTTTCCTCAAGGTCAGGGAGGGCCAGTGGGTAAGTGTGTTTTGGTGATCATGGTCGCTCTCTCTTCGCTTTCTTCAAGGGCAGGGAGGGCCAGTGGGTAAGTGTGTTTTGGTGATCATGGTCGCTCTCTCTTCGCTTTCCTCAAGGTCAGGGAGGGCCAGTGGGTAAGTGTGTTTTGGTGATCATGGTCGCTCTCTCTTCGCTTTCCTCAAGGGCAGGGAGGGCCAGTGGGTAAGTGTGTTTTGGTGATCATGGTCGCTCTCTCTTCGCTTTCCTCAAGGGCAGGGAGGGCCGGTGAGTAAGTGTGTTTTGGTGATCATGGTCGCTCTCTCTTCGCTTTCCTCAAGGGCAGGGAGGGCCAGTGGGTAAGTGTGTTTTGGTGATCATGATCGCTCTCTCATCGCTTTGCTCAAAGGCAGGGAGGGCCGGTGGGTAAGTGTGTTTTGGTGACCATGGTCGCTCTCTCTTCGCTTTGCTCAAGGGCAGGGAGGGCCAGTGGGTAAGTGTGTTTTGGTGATCATGATCGATGACTGTCAGGGAACAGTGGAACCGCTCTTTTAAGACCCCCCCCCCCCCTCCCCCCAATTTAAGACTCCTTCCTTTTTGAGACCCTGTTTTCTCAGTCCTTCTGTTCATTGCCTTAGTAAATTTACCCCCATTTTAAGGCATCCTCCTTTGTTAGGGCCTGATTTTCTCAGATTTGTTGAAGTCTTAAAAGGGGGGTTCCACTGTACCTCATTTTAAGTCCTTCACAAATCTGAAAAAAAATCAGGTCTAAACGAGAAGGGAGTCTTATAATAGTGAGGGGGTGTCTTTAGAGGCAGTGGTTCTTCTGTACAGTGGAACCCCTCAGCTGAGACCTCCCAATTTATTTGACTCCCTCCATTTCAAGACCGTGTTTTCTCAGACTTTGTATTATCATAACCACTTTTTGAAGACTCCTTCCTTTTTAAGACCTGATTTTCTCAGATATTTGGGGGTCTTAAATTGGGGGCTCCACTGCATATAAAGATGTCTGAGATCACATCAAGACCACATCGAGACTGCATCTGGGCTCGGTCTGCTTGGAAATTATATACTACAGAAGGGGACTACTTTTGACATTACAGAAGGGGACTACTTTCAACTAGATTCAGACACTCTGTTTGGTGTGTGTGTGTGTGTGTGTGTGTGTGTGTGGGGGGGGGGGGGGTGGAGAGATGCTGAACTTGAGTTTAATCAATACTTAAAATGTTAAGAGTTCATATATCATTCCACAAGAAAGTAGTGTGAACAAGAGAGAATGGAACGAGCGTTAAAGGCATAAACAAACATTTTCAGGATACACAGAATTTTCCTTGCAAGAGTCTGTGTGTGTATTAAAAAAAAAAGCCCCTGTGTGTGTGAGACAGAGAGCATGCATGTGTGTGATGCTTGGAACATAGATCACAGATCAGCTGCCCTAATCATCGAACGCTGAAGAAGAAGAAGAAACTGCCCTAATAACATATTCTTTAATGCAGTTTTGTGTGCATCAGAGACAGTTTTCATTCATTTTTGACTCACATGCGAAGCAAAAGTGAGTCTATGTACTCACCCGAGTCGTCCGTCCGTCCGTCCGTCCGTCCGTCCGGCCGGCCGTCCGGAAAACTTTAACGTTGGATATTTCTTGGACACTATTCAGTCTATCAGTACCAAATTTGGCAAGATGGTGTATGATGACAAGGCCCCAAAAAACATACATAGCATCTTGACCTTGCTTCAAGGTCAAGGTCGCAGTGGCCATAAATGTTGTCTAAAAAACAGCTATTTTTTACATTTTTCCCATTTTCTCTGAAGTTTTTGAGATTGAATACCTCACCTATATATGATATATAGGGCAAAGTAAGCCCCATCTTTTGATACCAGTTTGGTTTACCTTGCTTCAAGGTCAAGGTCACAGGAGCTCTTCAAAGTTGGATTGTATACATATTTTGAAGTGACCTTGACCCTGAACTATGGAAGATAACTGTTTCAAACTTAAAAATTATGTGGGGCACATGTTATGCTTTCATCATGAGACACATTTGGTCACATATGATCAAGGTCAAGGTCACTTTGACCCTTATGAAATGTGACCAAAATAAGGTAGTGAACCACTAAAAGTGACCATATCTCATGGTAGAAAGGGCCAATAAGCACCATTGTACTTCCTATGTCTTGAATTAACAGCTTTGTGTTGCATGACCTTGGATGACCTTGACCTTGGGTCAAGGTCACATGTATTTTGGTAGGAAAAATGTGTAAAGCAGTTCTTGGTGTATGATGTCATTGCTAGGTTTAGTTATTTGTATTTATTTAGTTGTTTAGTAAAGGTCAAGGTCAAGCATGTGAGTCGTATGGGCTTTGCCCTTCTTGTTAATTGTGTATGTAACACCTGCCATGGCTTCAGACCTGAGAAACTGCAAGAGAGCTGCAGAGACATTGCAAAATAGTTTTTATTGTATTTGCGTAACATTTTTCAGGGCTTGAGAGCAGAGACTCATCATATTCAAGAGGGCTCATCATATTTGTGTAACAGGTGCCGGGTCTTGAGAACAGAGAAATTTTATGAGAGGGCTTATCATATTTGTTTAACTTTTGTCGGGGCTTGAGAGCAGAGAAATTGCATGAGAGGGCTCATCTTATTTGTTTAAAAAGACTTGCCTTTGGGCTTGAGAGCAGAGACATTACACAATAGTTTTCATTGTACATGTAATCGTGTAACACTCTTGCCAGCACTTGAGAACAGACACAGACAGCATAACTCACAACAAGCAAGAAGGGTGCATTTGTGTTTTGGTGGGGTAATCCGATTAGCTGGTCATTGGGACTAGCTTGTGGCTAAAGGGCCTGAGGGGAGGGAACTCCCTGATTCCTATTGACAAGTTAAGCCTCCTGTTTAGCCTCTGATGATATCAGCCTCCCTCGGTGATGTTACTGTCTGTTTGTTACTGTCTGTTTGTTACTGTCTGTTTGTTACTGAGAGTTTGTATTTTATGGATTGAAAGGGGGAAGAGAGAGGTGGGATTGTGGAGGGAGGGGGGGGGGGGGGGGTAGGGATTGGGGTTAGAGGGATTTTAGTTGGGGTGCGGAGTGGGGAAGGGATGCCTAAGGTGAAAAGACTGAACTTGTGTTTTTTCGCATTTAGTCAAGTTTTCACTAAATGTTTCAACATAGACCAGGAAATAAGACGAGGGTATTGGTGTATTTTGTTAAAAAATGTGAGCTTAAAAAAAATTGTGTGTTCTGCAAATTAACATGTATGTATATTACTTGGACTTTTTGCACATTTTTGTTTTCTTTTCCAGTAAGTGGCAAGTGGGAGGGGGAGGGGGGGGGAGTAAATTGAATAATGTATGCTTTCAGACAGTATTAAAAAGGCTGCACTAGAAAACTAGAAATCAGACCCACAGTATTAGCTTAACCAGCTGTGCTGGTGACAGACCAGTGCACTGAGCTAGATTGTAGATTCTGTCCTTATCTTTATCATCAGCAGTCAAGGCAAATTAATGTGTCAGTGGGCAAATGAGTTTTTATTAGCTCTGTCTGCGGTTCATAGCTTTAGGGCACAGACAGATTCTATTGGCCAATAATTGGGGTGAGGAGGTCAATTTGGGGCATTCGCTTCAGCAGTCAGTTCATTTGTAGCTGGTTGGTATAGCATCTTTATTGTAATCAATAAGGTTGTTTTGGTCCGTTCGTTTCTAGCTGGTTTATCGCATCTTTATTGTAATCAATAAGGTTGTTTCCGACTGCCTATTTTGGCCACTTAGACCTGTTGATGTGTTATGGTTTAGAGTGTTTGCACAGTGGAACCCTTCTTTCAAGACTCCTAGACCCCCCGCGGGTTAGGGGGAAGAAGGTAATATATTGTACTACGTTGCAAGCCCCTGGAGCAAATTTTTTGATTAGTGCTTTTGTGAACAAGAAACAATTGACAAGTGGCTCTATCCCATCTCCCCCCCTTTCCCCGTCGCGATATAACCTTCGTGGTTGAAAACGACGTTAAACACCAAATAAAGAAAAGAAAGACTCCTAGAACTGTACCCACGGAATACGCGCGATATAAGCCTCATATTTAGATTTATGACTCCGTCCCTTTTCAAGACTCTGTTTTAACCTCTGTACATTTACCCCCATTGTTAGACTTCCTCCCTGTGAAGAACCAACTTTCTCAGAGTTGTGCAAGTCTTGGAAGGGGGGTTCCACTGTTTATTCATAGACAACTGATGTTACAGAAGAAAAAGATGAGAAAAACTGACCAATGAGTGGCTGACTCGCTAGAGACAAACTGGCCAATGAGTGGCTGACTCGCTAGAGACAAACTGGCCAATGAGTGGCTGACTCGCTAGAGACAAACTGGCCAATGAGTGGCTGACTCGCTAGAGACAAACTGGCCAATGAGTGGCTGACTCGCTAGAGACAAACTGGCCAATGAGTGGCTGACTCGCTAGAGACAAACTGGCCAATGAGTGGCTGACTCGCTAGAGACAAACTGGCCGATGAGTGGCTAACTCGCTAGAGACAAACTGGCCGATGAGTGGCTGACTCGCTAGAGACAAACTGGCCGATGAGTGGCTGACTCGCTAGAGACAAACTGGCCGATGAGTGGCTGACTCGCTAGAGACAAACTGGCCAATGAGTGGCTGACTCGCTAGAGACAAACTGGCCAATGAGTGGCTGACTCGCTAGAGACAAACTGGCCAATGAGTGGCTGACTCGCTAGAGACAAACTGGCCAATGAGTGGCTGACTCGCTAGAGACAAACTGGCCAATGAGTGGCTGACTCGCTAGAGACAAACTGGCCAATGAGTGGCTGACTCGCTAGAGACAAACTGGCCAATGAGTGGCTGACTCGCTAGAGACAAACTGGCCAATGAGTGGCTGACTCGCTAGAGACAAACTGGCCAATGAGTGGCTGACTCGCTAGAGACAAACTGGCCAATGAGTGGCTGACTCGCTAGAGACAAACTGGCCAATGAGTGGCTAACTCGCTAGAGACAAACTGGCCAATGAGTGGCTAACTCGCTAGAGACAAACTGCCCAATGAGTGGCTAACTCGCTAGAGACAAACTGGCCAATGAGTGGCTAACTCGCTAGAGACAAACTGGCCAATGAGTGGCTAACTCGCTAGAGACAAACTGGCCAATGAGTGGCTAACTCGCAAGAGACAAACTGGCCAATGAGTGGCTAACTCGCTAGAGAAATAAACTAATGTACATTGGTACCTGTCATGCAAGCTTGCCCTTTTTGACATGTAGTGGAGCCCCCCTTTGGAGACCCCCTGATTTCAGACTCCCTCCATTTTAAGACTTTTCTCAGATTTTCTGTTCATCACCTCTGTAAATGTATCCCCCTTGCAAGATTCCCTCCTTTTTAAGAACTGATTTTCTCAGATATCTTTGAGGTTTTAATTAAAAGGAAGGTTCTATTGTACATTGTTTCAATTTGCAGACAGACAACGGTAGGTTTCCTTGCTGTAATGTCAAGCTTCTTTTATTGAAGAAGTCACTCACATTGTGCCCCCTCATAGGTCATCAGTTCGTGGCGGAAGCTAGAGTGAGCAATGTGGCTTTTCAGTTCCAACTAAAACACAAAGGCTAGATACAAAAGCAAACCAACAAAATGTAAAAAGGAGTAATTGTCAAGGAAACCTGTCAGAAATAATAGGGTAGGTAGGTTGAATTTCTTAACATTTTTGAAGAGCACTCAAGTATAATATTAGTCTGTGTGAAAAAAAAAAAAAAAAAATTTGTTTGTTTGTTTTTGTAATGGGAAGAAGTGTGGGGTTGGCAGGAAAAAAATAGGTTGGGTTTTGCAACCACAGAATTTTGTTTTTAGGCATGTTCTAAAGTTACAGTGGAACCCCCCTCTTAAACCCACAATTTAAGACTTCCTCCTCCTTCAGACCTTGCGTTTTCAGGTTTACCCTGCGTAGCCTCTGTCAATCAATACCCCCATTGTAAGACTCCCTCCTTTATAAAAACTGAATTTATCAGATTGTTTTAGGTCAGAAAGCCTCTGTCAATGTACCCCCATTTTAAGAGTCCCTCCTTTATAAAACCTGAATTTCTCAGATTTTTTTAAGTCTGAAAAGGGGGGTTCCAATGTAGCACCTTCTTGTGCAACCATTTACGATGGTGTAGTTGAAAAGAATGGCACCCTTGTGGTCAGAATTACTTGTACTGTTAGTGTGTCAGTCCTGAGACACTTGAAGAAACCGATCCTCAGATGCTGTGGTCGGATTCACTACTTAAGGAAGGGGGCAATCAAGTGGGTTCCATTGTCACCATCACAAATATGATTGTGTGTGTTGTCTTGTGTGTCATCTTGGCCTTGGCCTAGATGAACGCTGAAGAAGAAGAAGAAGTCTCAACTCAGACACCCAGTGAAACTTATCGACTTATTTCTGGAACCCCCCTTTCAAGACCCCCCCCCCCCCCCCCCCCCCTCCCCCCCCCCCCCCCCCCCCCCCCCCCCCCCCCCCACCTATGTCCCAGTAATGACTCCCTTCCTTTTAAGACTGTTACCAGAAATTCTGTTCATATCCATTGTAAACTTACCCCTATTTTAAGACTTACTCCTGTTAAGATCAGATTTTTTCAGATTGTTTTAGGTCTTAAAACGGGGATTCCAATGTATGACTGGCTCAAGAATGACTGAGCGCTTTGAATGTAGAAGCGAGCAAAATAAGCCCCATTACAACTGTTGATGTTGTTTCTACCCCGACACTCAGTAAAATAGATCATCAGATGCTTTAGAGTGATTCAGTACTTTTGGAAGAATTAAACTCTATCGTTGCTGTCACAGTTTGTTGATGTCATTTCAATCAAGACATAAGGTGAAACTGATTAGTACATGCTTCAGAGTGTTACAGCTAGTACTTTACGAAGAAGTACGCTCCATTGTAACTGTATTAATTTGTCGATGTCGTTTCAGCCTAGATGTTCGGTCAAACTAATCGTCAGATTCTTCAGAGTGATTGAGTACTTTTCAAAGAAGAACAAGCTCAATGCATTCTAACCGTCAAACTTTGTTCATTTTGTTTCAGCCGAGACACTCTGTGAAACTGATCAGCGTTCTGCGCCAGATGCCTCAGCGATCGGGACCAGATGAGTTTTTCAGCTTTCCTGGCAGGAAGGGCTCGGTAAGTGGGGTTTGTCTGCAGGCTAGGATCCAAGCTTGAACTGCACGCACACTCGAAACTGGGTGACTGCTGGGAAGCAACTAACAGGGAGGAAAAAGGAAGGAATACAAAAAGAAAGGGGTGGGGGTGGGGGTGGGGTGGGGTGGGGGCGTCAAGGAAATGGAAGTTGATGGGATGGAAAGGGGGGGGGGGGGGGGGGGGGGAGAAGGGGGCACAAAGAGAAAGGGGAAAAAAAGCAACTAACAAGAAAAAAAAAGGGATACAAAAAGAAAGAGGTGGGGGTGGGGCGATTCTGGAATAGAAGTTGGTATAAAGGGAGGGGGGGGGGGGGGGGCGATTCTGGAATAGAAGTTGGTATAAAGGGAGGGGGGGGGGGGGGGTGATTCTGGAATAGAAGTTGGTATAAAGGGAGGGGGGGGGGGGCGATTCTGGAATAGAAGTTGGTATAAAGGGAGGTGGGGTGGGGGCGATTCTGGAATAGAAGTTGGTATAAAGGGAGGGGGGGGGGCGATTCTGGAATAGAAGTTGGTATAAAGGGAGGGGGGGGGGGGGCGATTCTGGAATAGAAGTTGGTATAAAGGGAGGGGGGGGGGGGGGGCGATTCTGGAATAGAAGTTGGTATAAAGGGAGGGGGGGGGGGGCGATTCTGGAATAGAAGTTGGTATAAAGGGAGGGGGGGGGGGGGGCGATTCTGGAATAGAAGTTGGTATAAAGGGAGGTGGGGTGGGGGCGATTCTGGAATAGAAGTTGGTATAAAGGGAGGGGGGGGGGGGGGCGATTCTGGAATAGAAGTTGGTATAAAGGGAGGTGGGGTGGGGGCGATTCTGGAATAGAAGTTGGTATAAGGGGATGGGGGGGGGGGGGGGGAGGGGGGTAAAATAAGGGGACAAAGGAAAGATTGGAGGGTAAGGCACAAAGGCTGATACCTGTATTAACTAATGCCCCCCTACTACCTGCTCCCCCTCCCCCCTATCTTGGTAAAAAAAAAAAAAGAGAGAAAAGAAAAGCAAGGTGGTTGGGAATAAAGGGGTGTGGGAGGGGTGTGTGGGAGGGCGGGGGGTGTGGGAAGGGGGAAATTGAATCTAGAAGGAATTGCATGTGTATTGGAAATTGGTCCACTGCTGAGAGGCTAAATCGTTTCAGGCATGTTCCTTCACTCAGCTGGAGGTGATGTGTAGGTAGGAAGGAATAAGATTGAAAGGGGGGGGGGGGGGGGGGGGGGGTAGTGGGCTAAGGTGGAATGATGGAAAAGGGTTAAAGTGGGGTTAAGTATTGGAAATGGGGGATGTCAAGGGATTTTTCTGTGGGGGGGAGGGGGATGTGAGATAAGCAGGGGGGGGGGGGGGGGGAGTTAAGTGAAAAGGGGTTGATTGTATCAGGGAAACATAATAGCTGATGTTGGGGGGATGAGGTGTACCAAGACTGAAGAGGATAGAAGAGCAGAAGTAACTTCCAGTGAGAGATAGGGGTTGGTGGGAACCAAACAAATGTACAGTATATGTTTTGCAAGCAAGGAATAGACTATTTTAGTTGTTACTTTAAAGAATAGGGGGTACGTGGAGTGTTTGTGTGTGTGTGTGTGTGTGCATGTGTGTGTGTGCACACACATGTGTGGGTGTGTATGTGTGTGCAAACATGTATGGGTGTGTGTTTGTGTCTGTGTGGACATGTACATGTGTACTAAATGAATTAAATTTGAGCATTGTGATTGATATAACAGTACACTCAAACATATCAACCATTCCCTTCTGAAAAACAACAACAGATTCTGATGGAAGTAAAAATGAAGCATGCATTGTTTGTCACACAGCATATAGCCCTGCCCTGAAGCATGCATTGTTTGTCACACAGCATATAGCCCTACCCCCAATCAAGACCTGGCCGTCACAAAACGGCTGGACCTTCTCCTGTTGGCTGAGACTGGATCCTGTCACCGGCGCCAATGTGGAGAGGGAGAAACCCTACATCTACTGGTCAGAGCTTGCACTTCGGCTATTATTGTTAATGATTAAATGATACCAATGCATGGACAGCCTGGCGGTGACCTTACAGTTAATTTTGTACTGCTGATATGTTAAAGTCACCGAGAAAAACTTTGTCCTCAAAATTCTTTGTTACTTCCTCGGGAGACTTGCAGAAGAAGTGACAGAATGTTTTTTTGGCGACATTGATACGTTATGACTTTTTTTTTAACTTTGTTTGGCTTTTGACGTCAGATTTCACTTCGAAAGAGAGTGTCAAAAAGAGACGTCTTGTTTTTGTGTGTGATCGGTACCATATGTCTTTAACAGGAGAAAATAACAAGCAAAGTAAACAACAGACAAGGGAACAAGTAACCAACCAACTAATCAACCCAAACCAATTGCATTCATACTATATTCATACTTGTGCAGTTTCCGGACAAGCAAAGGCATCGGCTACTCAGCACACTTTGTCGGCGAGTCGCTGATAATCACGGCAATGAAGGTCAAAGGCAAGGGGTTCCA
Organism: Littorina saxatilis; assembly: GCF_037325665.1. Taxonomy (NCBI): domain Eukaryota; kingdom Metazoa; phylum Mollusca; class Gastropoda; order Littorinimorpha; family Littorinidae; genus Littorina; species Littorina saxatilis. The sequence continues at coordinate 3,640,587 of NC_090250.1, read as the reverse complement.
GCACTGCGTCAAGTACGAGTTTGTCCCTCGCAAGGTCAGTCCTTTTCAACGGTCTATGTCATCTTTATACAGTAGAACCTCCCATTTAAGACCCCCCCCCCCCCAATTTAAGTCTCCTCCCTTTTTAAGACCATACTTTTTTAGATTGTGTGTGTGCATAACATCTGTGAATATGCTCCTATTTGAAAACTCCCTTTTTAAGACCGTACTTTTTTAGATTGTGTGTGTGCATAACATCTGTGAATATACCCCTATTTGAAAACTCTCTCCCTTTTTAAGACCGTACTTTGTTAGATTGTGTGTGTGCATAACATCTGTGAATATACCCCTATTTGAAAACTCTCTCCCTTTTTAAGACCGTACTTTGTTAGATTGTGTGTGTGCATAACATCTGTGAATATACCCCAATTTGAAAACTCTCTCCCTTTTTAAGACCTGATTTTCTCAGATTTTTATTTATGTTAACATGCTTTTTGTATCCCAGAACTATCTATCTCTTGATTCATTTTGAACTCATGAGAGAAATAAAAATAGCTCAGGTCTAGAAGACCTTTTTAGGTCAAAGCGGAACTTAGCACTTGGGTGTTGTTTTTTCTGTTACTTGTCATGACATTTATGAGTTTGACTGATTGACTGACGTTTGTGTTGTGTGATTTCATGACTGAGTTGTGTGTTGTGTGGTTATAGTGGTACATGGTGACGCTGGTACACGTGTACAATCGGTGGAGTCGCTCCGAGATCCGGGCCTATGTGGATGGTCAGCTGGTCTCCTCCACAGACATGTCGTGGCTCGTGTCCACCAGCGATGTGAGTGATCAGCATACACATGGATGCATGCATACACATAAATAGAGACAGACAGACAGACACATGCACGTTCGTGCACACAGATATAAAGTCTTGATGAACAAACGGGCAGACATGCACACCTACACCTTCACATCGATAAACACTCACAGATATGTAGAAACACACACACTCAAACACACACACCACACCACACCACACCACACCACACCACACCACACCACACCACACCACACCACACCACACACACACACACACACACACTCACACACACCGCACCGCAACGCGCAATGCACCGCAACCCAACGCACATACATACATACACATATATATACACACACCCTCCCTAACACATACAAACACACATACACACACACATACCCCCGACACACACCTACACACACACACACTCACGTGATGCTTGAGGGGCCACTAGGGCAGGTTCCACTGTAACATAGAGCTGTTTTCTCTTTTAGAGGTTCTCCACTGTATGCCGGACCTTTCATGGCAGGCCATTGTGCAATGTAGAGACTCTTTTGGCAGGTACCTCTGTACACATTTTAATGTATGTATGTTTGTTGACAGCCGTTTGACAAGTGCTACCTGGGGTCAAGCATGGACGGAGACGCAGAGAACATGTTCTGCGGTCAAATGTCCACCGTCTACCTGTTCAGTGAGGCCTTGCTGCCTCAGCAAATTCACGCGGCCTACCTGCAGGGTCCTGGATACAAGGTCAGTACACATTTCATGCATGACATGTTATGTATCAATTGAACATTGGATTTTGTATCTTTGAGCCATGTGATGTCAGAGCCTGACTAAAACTCATACTGAGGTGGCTGAACGAGACTACAAAAGAGTGCATGGTTGTGTACATTCAATCGTAAAAATCTCCAAAGGAATTCCAACGAAAATGGATTGACTTTTGACTAAAATATAAAATTTGACTCTGATCTCGACATTCATTGTTCACCTAGACCGCTAGCTTAGTCTCGGAGAACAAGAACTGTCTATGTGAGTACTAGACCGCTAGCTTAGTCTCGGAGAACAAGAACTGTCTATGTGAGTACTAGACCGCTAGCTTAGTCTCGGAGAACAAGAACTGTCTATGTGAGTACTAGACCGCTAGCTTAGTCTCGGAGAACAAGAACTGTCTATGTGAGTACTAGACCGCTAGCTTAGTCTCGGAGAACAAGAACTGTCTATGTGAGTACTAGACCGCTAGCTTAGTCTCGGAGAACAAGAACTGTCTATGTGAGTACTAGACCGCTAGCTTAGTCTCGGAGAACAAGAACTGTCTATGTGAGTACTAGACCGCTAGCTTAGTCTCGGAGAACAAGAACTGTCTATGTGAGTACTAGACCGCTAGCTTAGTCTCGGAGAACAAGAACTGTCTATGTGAGTACTAGACCGCTAGCTTAGTCTCGGAGAACAAGAACTGTCTATGTGAGTACTAGACCGCTAGCTTAGTCTCGGAGAACAAAAACTGTCTATGTGAGTACTAGACCGCTAGCTTAGTCTCGGAGAACAAGAACTGTCTATGTGAGTACTAGACCGCTAGCTTAGTCTCGGAGAACAAAAACTGTCTATGTGAGTACTAGACCGCTAGCTTAGTCTCGGAGAACAAGAACTGTCTATGTGAGTACTAGACCGCTAGCTTAGTCTCGGAGAACAAGAACTGTCTATGTGAGTACTAGACCGCTAGCTTAGTCTCGGAGAACAAGAACTGTCTATGTGAGTACTAGACCGCTAGCTTAGTCTCGGAGAACAAGAACTGTCTATGTGAGTACTAGACCGCTAGCTTAGTCTCGGAGAACAAAAACTGTCTATGTGAGTACTAGACCGCTAGCTTAGTCTCGGAGAACAAGAACTGTCTATGTGAGTACTAGACCGCTAGCTTAGTCTCGGAGAACAAAAACTGTCTATGTGAGTAAAATGTCATATTTTGGCCTCTTTGTGTGTCTGTTGTTTGTGTGTGTGTGTGTGCGTGCATGCGTCATGCATGTGTGTGTGACACTTCTTTCGCCTTCAACAAGGTGAGTATTCAGGTAAAGCAATGAAAATAGAACAATATAACGGTGTCATGTTAAGCCATCCTAATTGTATTTATAAATGTTGAAGGACCTTATGGGGGCTATGTTAACTCCTTTTCTCTGACAGAACATGGCTTCTTTGTAAAATCAAATGCATTCTTTCCCATACAGAGCCAGTTTAGATTTGACAATGAGAGTGTCGCGTCATTGGGAGAAACAGCAGCAAGGGTAAATCACTCTAACTGTTGTGCACGTTTTATAGAACACTTGTTAGCCCTGGAGTTTTGTGCGGTGCTTTTGTTCTGCTGTGGTGTAGGACTTTTGATTTTAGCATTTCTTGTGCTCCTTAATGACTTCTTTATTTTGTTTCTTTTCTTTTCGTTATTTTGTTTCTGTATTTAATGTAATGTATTGGTATTTGTTGTTTGATATCTTTAATATCTTTTATTTTTGGTTGTTAAATTAAATCTCTTGGTATTTCTGGTGCTTTTTACATTTAGTCAAGTTTTAACATAGAGGGGGAATCGAGACGAGGGTCATGGTGTATGTGTGTGTGTGTGTAGAGCGATTCAGAGTAAACTACTGGACCGATCTTTATGAAATTTGAAATGAGAGTTCCTGGGTATGATATCCCCGGACGTTTTTTTCATTTTTTTGATAAATGTCTTTAATGACGTCATATCCGGCTTTTTGTAAAAGTTGAGGCGGCACTGTCACACCCTCATTTTTCAATCAAATTGATTGAAATTTTGGCCAAGCAATCTTCGACGAAGGCCGGACTTCGGTATTGCATTTCAGCTTGGTGGCTTAAAAATTAATTAATGACTTTGGTCATTAAAAATCTGAAAATTGTAAAAAAAAAATTTTTTTTATAAAACGATCCAAATTTACGTTCATCTTATTCTTCATCATTTTCTGATTCCAAAAACATATAAATATGTTATATTTGGATTAAAAACAAGCTCTGAAAATTAAATATAATTAAAATTATGATCAAAATTAAATTTTCGAAATCAATTTAAAAACACTTTCATCTTATTCCTTGTCGGTTCCTGATTCCAAAAACATATAGATATGATATGTTTGGATTAAAAACACGCTCAGAAAGTTAAAACGAAGAGAGGTACAGTAAAGCGTGCTATGAAGCACAGCGCAACCGCTACCGCGCCAAACAGGCTCGTCACTTTCACTGCCTTTTGCACTAGCGGCGGACTACGTTCAATTTCATTCTGTGAGTTCCACAGCTTGACTAAATGTAGTAATTTCGCCCTACGCTACTTGTTTTTTTTCACTTTGTACGTTTGGGTTTCTTTATTTTATTGTTTTTAATTTATTGGTACTTCTTGTGCTTCTTTCATTTCTGTTGGTTTATTTGATTTAATTTTATTTATTCATATTTCTGGTGCTTTTTACATTTAGTCAAGTTTTGACTAAATGTTTTAACATAGAGGGGGGAATCGAGACGAGGGTCATGGTGTATGTGTGTGTGTGTGTGTGTGTCTGTGTGTGTGTGTAGAACGATTCAGAGTAAACTACTGGACTGATCTTTATGAAATTTTTTATGAGAGTTCCCAGAGTTTTTTTTTAATTTTTCCGATAAATGTCTTTGATGACGTCATATCCGGCATTTTGTAAAAGTTGAGGCGGCACTGTCACACCCTCATTTTTCAATAGAATTGATTGAAAGTTTGGCCAAACAATCTTGGACGAAGGCCGGACTTTGGTATTGCATTTCAGCTTGGAGGCTTAAAAATTATTTAATTAATGAATTTTTTTTTATATAAAACGATCCAAAATTACGTTTATCGTATTCTTCATCATTTTTTTATTCCAAAAACATATAAATATGTTATATTCGTATTAAAAACAAGCTCTTAAAAATTAAAAATATAAAAATGATTAAAATTACATTTCCGAAATCGATTTAAAAACAATTTCATCTTATTCCTTGTCCGTTCCTGATTCCAAAAACATATCGATATGATATGTTTGGATTAAAAACACGTTCAGAGAGTTAAAAAAATAGAGATTGTCACGTTTTAAAGTCAAATGAATGACCTAAAACGGTCAATTACTGCTAACTGACTAACCACACCACGATCCACTCTCGCAGTCACACAAAAAAGTTAGAAACAACAAAAGTATAAGTTCTAGACGTCTGTTTTTATACACTAACTCTCCACCTCCCTCTTCTCGTGAAGCCAAAAGTGTTTTTACGACCAAGTCGTAAAACTAACAATGAAGACAACTGACCAAAGCCAGTTAAAGTTTATGAAATAATAAGAACACGCTGAACCGTGTAAAGTTAGAAAACACTTAGCTGCTCTGTAAAAAGTCTTAGCCTGTACAGGCGTTAACACTCCACGTTGTCACAACTCAAAGTTCGTCATAAAGGGTTAGAAAGATGACAAGGTGGGGGGGGGGCGTTTACGCATGGGTGCACTCAACTCTCGGTGTAGCCAGGGTCCATTCGATGAAACGCAGTGGAGCAGTGGAGCATACAGGTGAAAGTTGGAGCAACACCAGTAACAGCCGTAGAACAAAGGACAGCAACAGTGTAGCCCGTCTTCTACAGCAAACAGGTAGCAGCCAGGTAGCAAACGTCCAGCAAACGTACAGCAACACCTCCAGCAACAACCAGCAACGTCAACCAGCAACAAGCGGCGTCAACCAGCAACAACAAGCTGAAACAAGAGCAATTGGTACAGTGACCATGGCAACAATCCCCCTTTTACCACCTTTAAACATATCTAACTTCCCCCTTCAGCGAGCACGTGGTACCTGCAAGGATAGACTTTTAATAACAACTCAAGACATTTTCTCCGCCTCTCCATATCTGCAAAAACCATATACAGATTACAATTTAGCGTTATAATGAGCAAGTTATAGGCTATCATGGAGAAACAAAACAGAGTTTACATTTCACAAACATTGACCGGTCACCAGCGTAAAATAACGGCTAATTACCTCAACAGCTCGTAAAATGTAGCTCTCCCAAGCAAACCGCTTGAATATTTGGCTCCCGCTCGTCAGCAAAAGTATGTAGCCAAATCCCTCCGTCCTAAGCCTTCTGTGTATTGCACTAACATCAGAAGCCCGTTGGTAGACCTAAACCAGTCTTGCAACGCGTTGGAATCCTCCAAATCTTAGTCACGGAAACACACCAGACCTCTGTCTGCAAAAGCATGTAGAAAAAGAAAGACAGAAGAGATTGGGAAGAAAGACCATGTGATCTCCCAGACCAATCAGCAGTCGCCTATCCCGGGACAAGTGATCTTCCTGACCAATCACTGGTCGCCTACCAAACACACCTATAGCATGCTTGGAACACGTGTTCTAAACCGTGAGCGAAGAATCACCCGATATGAGCCCGCACGGTTTCCACGTGAATTTCGTGCTCTCAGCCAAAACTTTTCCGCAATGCGGTATGGCCAGCACACAGGCGCATTACGTTGCAATTTGAGAAAGGCGCCCAACCAAGAGTTTCTTTCTCAAACGTGTCACTGAAACCGTGACAGAGATATAGAAAAGCGTGCTATCCTCCTCAGCGCAACCGCTACCGCGCTTTTCTGGATTGTTAATTTCACTGCCTTTGCCACGAGCGGTGGACAGACGATGCTACGAGTGTACGGTCTTGCGGAAAAGATGCAATGCGTTCAGTTTCATTCTGTGAGTTCGACTGAGCTTGAGTAAATGTTGTATTTTCACCTTACGCGACTTGTTAATAACTTCTTACCGTTTTGTTTGTTGGTGTCTTTTATGTAGATTTTTATTCATTTTTGTGTGGGTGGTGCAGGTTTTGTTGTATCCACTGACTTTAAATGTGTATTCATGGTGATAGTACTGACCTGTTTTCAGTTGTTCATAATAACAATAACAATAACAATACTTTATTGTCCATTAAAATATTACATAAAAATGGAAATCTTTCTTCGGCACACCCTGCCGGCCTGTAACGATTATAACAAACATGAATAAGAATTATCAGGACATTCACAACACACATAAAACACATTCTGATCAGTCATCGCTCAACGGCTATCGCCAGTTATCTTTCTGACTGGACGCTAAAGTCCTACGCGAATCTATCAAACCAAGAATACAGAGTTATCTCCCATATGTTGTTCTCGAGCAGTGTTCGCGAGACGAAAATGATTGCATATTGGCGGACTTTGACAGTGATCTCCGTTCTATTCTTCACAGTTATGATAAAGACATCGTTCTAAGGTCAAAACAAGTCGAAATTGTGGGACTGCTGCCGGAAGGAGACCGTAATATATGGTTGCATCACTGTCAAAAAATCGTCTGCTCCAGCGAGCGCTGAAACCAAACGGTTGATTATATCGTGACACTTTTGCCATATTTAGAGTTTTTTGCACAGTAAATACAGCCGCGAAAAATAGCTCGCTTGAAACTGTCTTACATATCAATTCCTTTGTAATTTAAAAATTACACAACACCATGAAAAATCATTATCGACGATCGCGAATCTGCTTATATCCATAACACATTACGAAAAGATCTAAATAAAAAAAAAACGGTTTCCTTGCCTGACAAGGAAACTCAAGGCATCCTGTCAGGGAGAGAATGAGCCGAACTCATTTTGACCTGAGGTCAGGATGACATAAAACATAGGTATAACCGTCTTTAAGTCTATCGCAATCTAATAATTCTAACATTGCACTGTATATACATACTCTATCATATCACAGAATATAGGGTTTCAAGCCTGAGCAATCACATTACGAATATCACAGAATCGTTTGTTGTACACTGTAAAGAGCAACTGTAGCTATCACTATTTTCTTTAACACCATGCCATGTATTATTAGTTTGTATATTCTTGCTAGAATCTACCTGGGGAATCAGTTTTATTTTCTGTCATTTGCAGATTCCTTTAGTGTTATTGATCAGAATTTCTAGAAGAGAAACGTCAGGGATGAACATGCCAGTCCATTTCTTTAGTTGATCTTCATTTGTAGCCGTGGCTTCTGTGAATTATATTCAGATTTCTTACGTTGTTTTGTTTATTTGCTTTTTGGCTCAACTGAGTAATCAGTGAGTCTTGGTAATGAGGAGTGTTTGTATGTATGGGCGAAGGTGAGTCATTCGAGCATTTTACTTGTTAAAAAAACCAAAAGAATTCTGTACTCACCGACACCAGGACAGCACAAGACAGTACTAATGAAAGTTTCATCAGGAACTAAATCCAAAAACAAAGAGACTGCCAACGTTCCAAAATTCAGAATCAAAAAACAAGAAAGGTAGGTTGTTGGAACGTGTGTTATTGACAAAACAATACGTTCACATATATTTCGACCCAACGGTCTTTTAAGTGAACAGACAAACAAATATTCACACAAAACTTATCTTGATAGTTCTATCAGTTTATGTCCACTCGTCAGGAAGCCGAGCGAATGAATGTTATGTAATTACAAATTATTAATTACAAATTACAAATTCATTCGCTCGGCTTCCTGACGAGTGGGCGTGAAACGCATAGAACTACAGTCGAACCCACCTAAAACGAACACGCTAGTTACGAATATTCACTTATAACGTATTAGTTTTAAGTTCCCAACTGAATACCTCTTTCTTCATGCTTAAAAAAAATGCTTAAAACGAATTCTTTGTTACGAATTTATGCTTATAACGAGCACTTTTTGGATTCCCAAGCATGCATAATGTCTGTAATTTACTCACGCTTATGACGAAATCTTTAAACTCATCCCGAGATCGACATATCATATCATTTAACGAACCCCTCTTTTAACAAACACGTTTTCATCGCCCCAGAGCCGCTTTGTCTCTAAAAGTCACAAGGCTACAAGGATCTGCGTGTGAGGCGAGATCAAAGGCAGGTCCATTGTGATGGCTGGGTGGCCTTCTTTATAGACACTGACCTTCTTCCCAGGGGTCATTGACCCAGTTTTAGCTATGAGAGGTGGTTCCCCTTTCATATGAGAGGAAACACTTCCTGCACCCGGGTCAGTGACCGAGTTTAACCTATGGGGAGTTTAACCTATGGGGCGGTCTCTTTGATGTCTTGAGAGGAAACTTGGCCAGGGTAGTACATGCACCAGAACTGGTGGACACCATGAAATCGGAGATTGATCAGAATGTACATGTACATGCTTTTACACGACTTTTTAAATTTTACTTCTAAAATTGTGACAGTAAAAAAATCAATCAATTCTTTTAATGCGAATTTCGGTTAAGACGAACTTATTTCTCGATCCCCATTGATTCGTCTTAAGCGAGTTCGACTGTATCAAGATAAGTTTTGTGTTAATATTTGTTTGTCTGTTCACTTAAATGACCGTTGGGTCGAAATATCTGTGAACGTATTGTTATGTCAACAACACACGTTCCAACAACCTACCTTTCTTGTTTTTTGATTCTTCATCAGGAACATTTGTTGCCTTTTGTGGTTGTTTGTTCCTGATGAAGCTTACATAAGCGAAAATTTGTACTGTCTTGTGCTGTTCTTGTATCGGTGAGTACAGATATCTTTTGTTTTTTAACTTTGTTCATCTCACCACAGTCTCTTTGTTGTTTAGATTTTTCTTGTTAATCACAATGCAATGACTATTGATTTTTGTTTTTTTACTTGTTTGGGCTCCTTCTTCTCACTTTGTTATTGATGGTTGCATTGCAAAATGTCCTAAGAGCTTCTGATTTTCTTTTGTGGAATGTATTTTTTCTTGGTTGCGTAAGGCTTTTGATGAGACTGAGCATGTGAATAAGAGGAGAGAGCATATATATTCTGGAGTGTTCGTTAGTGTGCAAGAAAAAGCAGGGGCATTTAATTGTGGTAAACATTTTTGGAAAAGGTTTGATGTGAGATTTTTACACTTTTTCTCAAGGAGTAAATTTAACTTACAAAGTGTTTTAAAGAGTCTAGAACCAAGAAAGTGTTTTAAAGAGTCTAGAATCATGTGTAATTCCTGCTAACAAAGTGTTTTAAAGATTCTAGAATCATGTGTAATTCCTGCTACAGTGGAACCTTTCTTTTAAGATCATGCAAAAGCAGAGAAAACAAGGTCTTAACAAGGAGGGAGTCTTAACAAGGAGGGAGTCTTAACAAGGAGGGAGTCTTAAAAAGGAGGGAGTCTTAAAATGTCCCGCAGTGGGGCACTGCGGTTATGAAATTAAAGGCCCCTCCTGTTTTTGGAACCGCAGGAGCTTTCTAGTTTGCTGTTAGGTAGATTTTTGGTTCCTCTTTCCTGTCATGCTCTCTTTTTCTTCATGAATTCTTTTCTTTTTTCTGCCTTCTTGCTCATTCACCTGTATTTTTTCCAAAAATCTCTTCTCTTGCCGCTTGTCTCGCGATTCATGTATAGTTTAATCTGTTAGTGTTCTGATGTAAGTCCAGCAGTAGATAGGTTAAGCCTATTTTAACATACTGGAAACTGGTAATCTTCCAGTAGGTATTAATTTAGTTTTACTAAAGCCTGCTGGGACACAAGTAATGGGTTAGTGCATTTGTAAACAGGAATCGCTTGACAAGTGGCCCCCTTCATCCCCCCCTTCCTCGTCCTGATATGGCTCTGCGTAGTCGGCTGGACGTTAAGCAACAAATAAACAAACAAACAAGTCTTAAAATGGGGGTAAACTTACAGGTGTCATGAACAAGAATTCTGAGAAAATAGGGTCTTAAAAGGGAGGGAGTCTTAATAAGGAGGGAGTCTCAAATTGGGGTTCCACTTTATTAAAATGTCCCCATTATGACTGTGTACAGATACTGTACGACGGGCGACTGACGAGTTCCATCGTGTTCATGTACAACCCCATCGCCTGCGACAGCCAGCTGTGTTTAGAGTCTTCGCCCAAAGGCAATCCGTCCTACTTCGTACACACACCCCACGCCATGATGTGTCAGGTGCGTACAGCTCAAACAGAAAACAGATTCCGTCCTTTCTTCTTCTGCGTTCATGGGCTAAAACTTGAATGTACACTCATGTCTTTTGCATGAGAGTGTTTTTACATGTGTGACACTTTTTACCATGCCATTTATGTAGCCATTTTGTCTTACAATGGGGGTAGATTTACAGGTTATGAACAGAACATTTTGTCTTACAATGGGGTTGGATTTACAGGTTATGAACAGAACATTGTGTCTTACAATGGGGGTAGATTTACAGGTTATGAACAGAACATTTAGTGTTACAATGGGGGTAGATTTACAGGTTATGAACAGAACATTTAGTCTTACAATGGGGGTAGATTTACAGGTTATGAACAGAACATTTAGTCTTACAATGCGGGTAGATTTACAGGTTATGAACAGAACATTTAGTCTTACAATGGGGGTAGATTTACAGGTTATGAACAGAACATTTTGTGTTACAATGGGGGTAGATTTACAGGTTATGAACAGAACATTTAGTCTTACAATGGGGGTAGATTTACAGGTTATGAACAGAACATTTTGTGTTACAATGGGGGTAGATTTACAGGTTATGAACAGAACATTTTGTGTTACAATGGGGGTAGATTTACAGGTTATGAACAGAACATTTTGTCTTACAATGGGGGGTAGATGTACAGGTTATGAACAGAACATTTTGTGTTACAATGGGGGTAGATTTACAGGTTATGAACAGAACATTTTGTCTTACAATGGGGGTAGATTTACAGGTTATGAACAGAACATTTTGTGTTACAATGGGGGTAGATTTACAGGTTATGAACAGAACATTTTGTCTTACAATGGGGGTAGATTTTTATGTCTAAATGTCTAACTCAGTTCATTCACCACTTTATTTTGTGAATGCTTAGTAAAGCTTTAGGTACCCGTCGCGATATAACCTTCGTGGTTGAAAACGACGTTGAAGACCAAATAAAGAGAAAGAAAGAAGCTTTAGGTCCCAGGTGTTCACTGATTGTTTGGACCCTGAATCAGCTAGTCCATCTGGTAGCTTTCTGTGTAGAGCTGTCTCTCTCTCTTTATCTTGCTCTCTCAACCTCTCTCTCTCTCTCTCTCTCTCTCTCTCTCTCTCTCTCTTTGTGTATCTCAACCTCTCTGTCTTTCTCTTTGCACTCTCTGTTTCTCTCACTATCTCTCTCTCTGTCTGTTTTTCTCTTTCTCTCTCTCTGTTTCTCTCTCACAATACTGTATCTCTCACTATGACCGGCACGGTGGCTAGTGGTAAGGCGTCCGCCCTGTGATCGGGAGGTCGTGGGTTCAAACCCCGGCCGGGTCATACCTAAGACTTTAAAATGGCAATCTAGTGGCTGCTCCGCCTGGCGTCTGGCATAATAGGGTTAGTGCTAGGACTGGTTGGTCCGGTGTCAGAATAATGTGACTGGGTGAGACATGAAGCCTGAGCTGCGACTTCTGTCTTGTGTGTGGCGCACGTTATATGTCAAAGCAGCACCGCCTTGATATGGCCCTTCGTGGTCGGCTGGGCGTTAAGCAACAAAAAAAAAAAAAAAAAACAAACAAAATCTCTCACTATATATCTCTCTCTATCTCTCTGTCTTTCTCTCTCTCTCAGATTGTTTTACCCTGACTTTCTGTGTGACTGTCTTTCTCTGTGTGTCTCAGTCACTCTGACTCGCCCCAATATCCAATACTGTATCTACAGGCTGCCAGTGAAGGACGACAAAATAACCTGGATTATGCATCGATTCCTCTGTGTGTGCAGGAAGTGAAGGCTGTGATAACTCACTCCATACACAGTGTTCTGCATTCCCTTGGGGGTGTTCAGGTAATGTGTGTGTGTAGCATCTGTGTGTGTTGGGGGGGATGGGTGGGATGTGTGTGTGTGTGTGTGTGTGTGGGTGGGTGGGGGGTGGTGGGTATGTGGGATGTTTATGTATGTGTGTGTGTGTGCGCGTATGTGTGTGTGTGTGTGTTTGTGAGTGGGTGTGTGTGTCTGTGTGTCTGTCTGTCTGTGTCCGAGTGTGTTTATGTGTGTGTGTGTGTGTATGTGTGTGTGCACATGCGTTTTTGTGTGCATGCATGTATGTTAGTGTGTATGTGTGTGTGTGTGTGTGTGTGTATGAATGTTTTTCTGTGTATGTTACGTTTGTCTATGCCTGTGTTTCTTTTCCCAATGATTTTTCCTGTCCTTATTCCTATGATGTGAATTTTTGTGTTGCAGATCATGTTTCCCCTGTTCGGTCAGCTAGACCTGCCTGTGTGCCAGGGTCCCGACAAGGAGAGCCTGGTGGACTACACCACGTGGTCAGTATACACTCACCGCTCTCTGTCCCAAGTACAGTGGAACCCTCCTTTAAACACCTCCACAAATCTGAGAAAATCAGGTCTTAAAAATTGAGGGAGTCTTAAAAAGGGGGTAAATGTACAGGTCATGAACAGAAAGTCTGAAAAACAAGGTTGTATTTTTTTGTTTGTTCGTTCATGGGCTGAAACTCCTACGGCTTTTACGTGTATGACCGTTTTTACCCCGCCATTTAGGCAGCCATACGCCGCTTTCGGAGGAAGCATGCTGGGTATTTTCGTGTTTCTATAACCCACCGAACTCTGACATGGATTACAGGATCTTTTTCGTGCGCACTTGGTCTTGTGCTTGCGTGTACACACGGGGGGTGTTCGGACACCGAGGAGAGTCTGCACACAAAGTTGACTCTGAGAAATAAATCTCTCGCCGAACGTGGGGACGAACTCGCGCTGACAGCAGCCAACTGGATACAAATCCAGCGCGCTACCGACTGAGCTACATCCCCGCCCGCACACGGTTGTAAAATGAGGGGGGTCTTCTTCTTCTTCTTCTTCTTTATTCATGGCATAAGACTCCCATGTACTATCGGGTTTTTTTCTTCGCTTTTTCACAAGTGGGTTTTTATGTGTATGACCGTTATACCCCGCCAATTAGTCAGCCATATGCCATTTTGGAGGTGAGGGTGGTTCTAAAAGTTGTTTTTTTAAATGTACACTGAAATATGCTCTGTGTGGTTTTCTTGGCTAAGTGTTAAAAGTTTGGTATTATCGGAGTTTCTTGATTGATAAATTTTGACTTGGAAGAGTGTTCTCGTAAAATCCAGTGCCTTTGTGATGTTCTAATCATTTGCAAAGTCTCCAAACTCCTCCAAAACGGTCAGAATACTGAATACAGAATATTGTATTGCCCAAGTTTGGGAATTCATTTTGACAGATGCGGTTTTCACTCCATTCACTCTAGCCAAGCACACCCAACATATGCAGCTATAAAAAATAAGATCAGATCAATACAGTAGTTTCCTTTTGATGTGAGCGTCAATGCATGAGACGTGTGTTTTGTGTTTCAGTTCCAACCTGATGGGGTTGTTGTGTGACCTGCTGAAGAGCTCGTCGGCCATTCAACAGCAACTGCTGCAGAGCAGAGGATTCCTCGTCATCGCTTACATGCTGGAAAAGGTCAGCTGACATTTTGCCTTCTTGGGCTCAGTAATTTGTTTTGCTTTCTTGTCTGAGTTTTATTATGTTATTTAGAGATGCCTTGTGTATAATTATGAGCACTGCGAGTTTTCATTTTATGCCTCATCTTTGAAGTTGTTTTTACAGGGTGTTTCATTCCTCTGAGGCCCAGACCATTCTGATTGTGATTGGTACAATTTTAGAAGTGACACAGTGCCAAGTGAAAGTGTACATTTGGGGGCGAATATTATCTTCAAATATTTTGAATTATATTACCCTATAGATTTGTGATAGGTGTAGATATGAAAGTGTTTATAATGTTATTAAAAATAAAGTTAATTGTGTTGAAGGGTTTTTGTAATCAGCAATGGACTGAATGCTCCCATGGGGTCGCCTTCACGCGGCGGGAGTGTTTCCACAGAGCTACCCCACCCCTTTACTTCTCTTCTTTTGTCTTATTTCTGCCTTACCAGTCCTTTCACCTATATTTCCTTCCAAGAAAACTCTCCCTACTATTCCCTGCAGTTTTCCAATTCTTTTCTTGTTGTCTTATTTCTACCTGACTGGATCCATCACCTTTATTTCACTTACCAAAAGTCTTCTTTTCCACATCCTTATTTCTCTGCCCCCCGCATGTCGTAGGAGGCGACTTATGGATTCTGTTTCTCCTTTTACCCTTGTTGAGTGGTTCTTGTATAGAATGTAGTCAATGTTTGTAGAGATTTTGGTCAGGCAGTGTGTGGGAAATGTTTGGTCCTTTGTACTGGAAACTTGCATTCTCCCAGTAGGGTCATATATTGTACTACGTTGCAGGCCCCTGGAGCAATTTTTTGATTGGTGCTTTTGTAAATAAGAAACACTTAACAAGTGGCTCTATCCCATCTCCCCCCTTTCCCCTATCCCATCTCCCCCCTTTCCCTCGTCGCGATATAACCTTCGTGGTTGAAAACGACGTTAAACACCATATAAATAAATAAATAAATAAATGGACTGAATTTCTCTATTGGGAAAATAAAGTGGTATTGTGTTATGTTATACATACTTTACAACCACCAAGTATTGTGTTTCAGTCCTCTAAAGACCACATCACCCCAGCAGTTCTGGAAGCATTCCTGGAGCTGACACAATACCTGGTGAAGCTGCCCACAGGGGCTGTGCTGCTCAAACATCTTTTTGACTACATCCTCTTCAACCCCCAGCTCTGGGTACACACTTCTGTTGAGGTAATGATGTTTGTGCTGGGGGGGGGGGGGGTTGATGCGTGTGTGTGCAGATGTGTGTGTATAGAATGGGGGGGTTGTGTTTCAGTGGCGAAGAGTGGGATAGAAAGCGGTACAGTGGAACCCCCCTTGTAAGACTCCCACCTTTAAGACCACCATTTTGAAACCTTACTGACGGGCGCAGTGGCGTGGTGGTAAGACGTCGGCCTCCTAATCGGGAGGTCGTGAGTTCGAATCCCGGTCGCTGCCGCCTGGTGTGTCAAGAGTGGAGATTTTTCCGATCTCCCAGGTCAACTTATGTGCAGACCTGCTTAGTGACTTAACCCCCTTCGTGTGTACACGCAAGCACAAGACCAAGTGCGCACGGAAAAGATCCTGTAATCCATGTTGGAGTTCGGTGGATTATGGAAACACGAAAATACCCAGCATACCTACTCAACGAAAGCGGAGTGAGCTGACTATGCTCTCAGAGTATAGTGTGGGGAACCCAAATGGGCAAACGAGCTCACACGTAACCAGAAAATTCTGGAACGCTGAAGAAGAAGAAGAAGAAACCTTACTTTCCAGATTTTCTGTTAATTACCTCTGTTAATTACCTCTGTTAATTACCTCTGTTAATTACCTCTGTAATTTACCTCCATTTTAAGACTCAAGATGTTTATGTAATTACAAGAAGAAATGTTTGGCAGTGTCAGATTGAACTCATTGTCTCCCAGGTACGGATATATTCGTACCCACTCATATGGCTCTATCTGACCAGGTACGGATATATCCGCTCAGACTGTTAGCTTCAGTCGCTTCCTGTAACGTCCATCTAACGCCTGCATTCCAGCGTGTTGATACACAGTTACTACACAGTTACTACAATTCTGAGTGACCTGCTGCAACACAGTTGGTCTCGGCTAAAAAAAAATTGGTCAACATAGGTGGGGTCAACATAGGTGGGGTCAACATAGGTGGGGTCAACATAGGTGGGGTCAACATAGGTGGGGTCAACATAGGTGGGGTCAACATAGGTGGGGTCAACATAGGTGGGGTCAACATAGGTGGGGTCAACATAGGTGGGGTCAACATAGGTGGGGTCAACATAGGTGGGGTCAACATAGGTGGGGTAGAAAGTGTTAAAAGGGGGGTTCCACTGTATTTCTCTTGTTGGACAGATGCAGACACATTTTGTGAGAGATCGGTTATACTTTTGAACGATTTGCGAGGAACCGACAGTAAACTATTCCTATTGTTGGACAGGTGCAAACGAAGCTGTACTGCTACCTGGCCACAGAGTTCATCAACGACGCTCACATTTACACCAACATCCGTCGCGTGTCGGCC
Organism: Littorina saxatilis; assembly: GCF_037325665.1. NCBI lineage: Eukaryota > Metazoa > Mollusca > Gastropoda > Littorinimorpha > Littorinidae > Littorina > Littorina saxatilis. The sequence continues at coordinate 3,623,833 of NC_090250.1, read as the reverse complement.
ATCCTGCAGACCATGCACTCCCTCAAGTTCTACTACTGGGTGGTCAGCCCCCTTGACCGCAGCGGCATTGTGCCAAAAGGCATGGGTGAGTGGATGATAGTGAAGGTGCTAGCCGTTTTACTGATTAGTGTGGCTGGTTGCATGCATGAAACCTGGTTCCCACGATGATAGTGAAGGGGCTAGCCGTTTTACTGATTAGTGTGGCTGGTTGCATGCATGAAACCTGGTTCCCACGAGGATAGTGAAGGTGCTAGTCGTTTTACTGATTAGTGTGGCTGGTTGCATGCATGAAACCTGGTTCCCACGATGATAGTGAAGGGGCTAGCCGTTTTACTGATTAGTGTGGCTGGTTGCATGCATGAAACCTGGTTCCCACGATGATAGTGAAGGGGCTAGCCGTTTTACTGATTAGTGTGGCTGGTTGCATGCATGAAACCTGGTTCCCACGATGATAGTGAAGGTGCTAGCCATTTTACTGATTAGTGTGGCTGGTTGCATGCATGAAACCTGGTTCCCACGATGATAGTGAAGGTGCTAGCCATTTTACTGATTAGTGTGGCTGGTTGCATGCATGAAACCTGGTTCCCACGATGATAGTGAAGGTGCTAGCCATTTTACTGATTAGTGTGGCTGGTTGCATGCATGAAACCTGGTTCCCACGATGATAGTGAAGGGGCTAGCCATTTTACTGATTAGTGTGGCTGCTTGCATGCATAAAACCTGGTTCCCACAGAAATTGGCCTGTTAGTTATGTCAGCAGCTAAGCCCTAACACTATTTGACATATTCTTCTTCTTCTTCTGCGTTCATGGGCTGAAACTCGTTAAAACTTGGACACTCGTTATTTTTGCATGAGTGGGTTTTTGTGTGTATGGCCGTATTTACCCGCCATTTAGGCAGCCATACGCCGCTTTCGGGGGCGATTGACATATTAATATAGGTGTCCGTTATGAAATGTGACGGATTCAATGGCTTGGTGGTAAGACGCCGTCCTACAAAGCGGAAGGTCGTGGGTTCGAATCCCGGCCGCACCTGGTGGGTTAAGGCGGAGATTTTTCCGATCTCCCAGACCTGCTTGTGCCTTATCCCCCTTCGTGTTTACACTCAAGCACAAGACCAAGTGTACACCGAAAAGATCCTGTAATCCATGTCAGAGTTCGGTGAGTTATAGAAACACGAAAATACCCAGCATGCTTCCTCTGAAAGCGGCGTATGGCTGCCTAAATGGCGGGGTAAAAACGGTCATGCACGTAAAAATCCACTCGTGCAAAATAACATGAGTGAACGTGGGAGTTTCAGCCCACAAACGCAGAAGAAGAAGAAATGAAATGTGTGAAATTCCCATTCTGCACTGAATGCAGCCAGGCTGTATATGTTTGGTATGTGTCCAAGTGAAATCATGGTCTTATCCCCTGTAAAAGCCTGTAGATTTATGCTCATTTACAAGATGGTCTAGATGGCAAAGATGTTTGGTATGTGTCCATGTGAAATCATGGTCTTATCCCCTGTAAAAGCCTGTAGATTTATGCTCATTTACAAGATGGTCTAGATGGGAAAGATGTTTGGTATGTGTCCATGTGAAATCATGGTCTTATCCCCTGTAAAAGCCTGTAGATTTATGCTCATTTACAAGATGGTCTGGATGGGAAGGAAGTTTCACTCAGTGAGTGGTTGTTTCAGACGGTCCTCGCCCCACACGTGATGAGATTATCAAGCTGCGGTCGTTCATGCTGCTCTACCTGCGGGAACTCATCGTCAAGGGCCAGGGCATCCTGGAGGACGAGCTGCAGAGCATGCTCAACTACCTCACCACCCTGCACGAGGTCAGAGGCCTTTTTTTCTATTTAGTTGATGGGTTATTCTCTAGAGCTGGGTGTCATTTTGCTGATATCGTCTTGTCAGGCGGTTGCGTCGCTTGATTCAAAACCAGTTGTTGCTATCGGCGTGTGTTCGATCCACATGTTCGGAGAGGGATTTATTTCCCAGAGTCAACTTTGTGCAGACTCTCCTCGTGCACATGACAAAGACCCCAAGTTCACAGCAGAAGTCTCAAGGCTTGGAAACATGAATGCACACATGCATGAAAAAGACAAAAATGGTTAGCGTCGAATTTCCATGAGGGTAACCTCAAAGGACTATATCAAATCTTATCCTTTCTTTTGGTGATTCTTGAAATATCTGTGGCCAGAGAATGACAAACATCCAGGACATTCTAGAACTATTGGTGGAGCTGACAACACAGCATCCTTTGGCCTGTTGAAGATGTTGATGTTGATGTAGATGTTGACGTTAATGTTGATGTTGATGTTGATGCGTTGATCCACAGGACGACAACATCCAGGACATTCTAGAACTGTTACTTAAGCTGATGGCAGAGCACCCACTGGCCTGTTGTTGATGCTGATGTCGATATTGATGTTGATGATGATGCCGATGTTGATGATGATGTGTTGATCAACAGGATGACAACATCCAGGACGTTCTAGAATTGTTGGTGGAACTGATGGCGCAGCACCCAGCATCCATGGTGCCAGCGTTTGACAGAAAAGACGGCGTCACCACGGTCTTCAAGCTGCTGGCCTCACAGAAAGAAGACATCCGTCTGCTGGCGCTCAGGCTGCTTGGATTCTTCCTCATGCGGAGCACTTACAGGTACTGTCAGTCATGCGCGAAACATATCTTTTTGACTCACATGCGAAGCAAAAGTGAGTCTATGTACTCACCCGAGTCGTCCGTCCGTCCGTCCGTCCGTCCGGAAAACTTTAACGTTGGATATTTCTTGGACACTATTCAGTCTATCAGTACCAAATTTGGCAAGATGGTGTATGATGACAAGGCCCCAAAAAACATACATAGCATCTTGACCTTGCTTCAAGGTCAAGGTCGCAGGGGCCATAAATGTTGCCTAAAAAACAGCTATTTTTTACATTTTTCCCATTTTCTCTGAAGTTTTTGAGATTCAATACCTCACCTATATATGATATATAGGGCAAAGTAAGCCCCATCTTTTGATACCAGTTTGGTTTACCTTGCTTCAAGGTCAAGGTCACAGGAGCTCTTCAAAGTTGGATTGTATACATATTTTGAAGTGACCTTGACCCTGAACTATGGAAGATAACTGTTTCAAACTTAAAAATTATGTGGGGCACATGTTATGCTTTCATCATGAGACACATTTGGTCACATATGATCAAGGTCAAGGTCACTTTGACCCTTATGAAATGTGACCAAAATAAGGTAGTGAACCACTAAAAGTGACCATATCTCATGGTAGAAAGAGCCAATAAGCACCATTGTACTTCCTATGTCTTGAATTAACAACTTTGTGTTGCATGACCTTGGATGACCTTGACCTTGGGTCAAGGTCGCAGTTCTTAGTGTATGATGTCATTGCTAGGTTTAGTTATTTGACCATGTCAAGGTCAAGCATGTGAGTCGTATGGGCTTTGCCCTTCTTGTTTCTTGATATTTACGTTTAACAAATTTTCTTCGGTGAAGGATTGTTTGAGCGACATTTGGTGTTGACCCTTGTCTGGTATGGGGGAGAAAAGGGAGACAATGTAGCATAAGTTACAGAATCATACTTATGTTAGTTTTGCATGAAGTCCAAAAGGCTTGTTTGAATATTGTTTTATTGGTTTGTGTGCTTGTAAGGTCTTGATTACTCAATACAAGGTAACATGTATGGTGTAAGCAATTGAGAAAGAAGAATATGCCAAAGTAATAAACTTCATCATCTCTGGTCATTTGTCTTTTGTCTTGTTAGATTTATTGCCACAACGAAGTTGGAAAACAACAGCAACAACAACAACAACAACAACAACAACAACAATGAGATAATGACAATGTACTCACCAGAAACAAACAGCAACACAGAGCAATACAACAAATTTGGCAAACAGTTTGTTGTGGAGAGAGCAAAGATTCAAGTGAAGAGATGGAGAGAGCAAAGATTCAAGTGAAGAGATGGAGAGAGCAAAGATTCAAGTGAAGAGATGGAGAGAGCAAAGATTCAAGTGAAGAGATGGAGAGAGCAAAGATTCAAGTGAAGAGATGAAGAGAGCAAAGATTCAAGTGAAGAGATGAAGAGAGAACAAGACCAAGGCTGAAACTGGGATGAAATCCAAACACAGTTTGTTGTGGAGAGAGCAAAGATTCAAGTGAAGAGATGAAGAGAGAACAAGACCAAGGCTGAAACTGGGATGAAATCCAAACAGAGACTGCTAATGTTCCAAAATTCAGAATAAAACAACAAGAATTGTAGGTTATTGGAACGTTGAATTGTTCACAAAACAAAACGTTACATTTAAAGTACGTCCACCCAGTGATCTTTCAAGCAGACGGACACGCATGGTACAAATAATGAACTTATCTCAAAATCGTCGGTGTATCTTGCATGTCTACAATTAAACATTCCAGTAACCTACAATTCTTTTTTTTTTTTTTAAAGTTGCCAAGCACATCATTGTGGGGCTTTTAATCTTCTTCTTCTGCGTTCGACAGACTGCATGATTTAGAATCTCTCTCTGAAGGATGCCGCAAAGCTGGTCGTGCGGCGGAGTTCATATGCCGTTCCCCAGAGTTTGGTCCGAAGGTCCATTCCGTCTGGCCACTGCCAGGGCTTTTAATAAAAAAATTGTGGATGGATGCATGATTTTGATTGGGGCTTGTAATCAAAAAAATGCATCCGTCCAATTCTTGTTTTTTTTAATTCTAAAACTGTGATGAATGATTGTGATGAATGATTGTGATGAATGATTGTGTGTGCAGACGCAAGCAGGATGCGACGGCGCCGTACAACCTGTTCAGCTTGCTGGCCGAGCGTCTCATGCTTCACTCAGACACCGTCACCATCAAGACCTACAACGTCCTCTTTGAGGTAAACACACACTTCTTTTTCTGATAAACAAAGTGAAGTAAGCTCTGTAAATACATATGACATGTGTAATAGAGTAAGTGAGAGTTATGCGAAACCTGTCTCCTGGCACATGAGAGAATAATTAGCATTTAAATTAAGAAGCGACTTTCATCCTCTTGCCTTTCAGTTGTTTTACAGTTTGGTTTTGTTAGGACAAAACGCTACTGTTGACAGGGGAAACAAATCCTTTTTGACTCACATGCGAAGCAAAAGTGAGTCTATGTACTCACCCGAGTCGTCCGTCCGTCCGTCCGTCCGGAAAACTTTAACGTTGGATATTTCTTGGACACTATTCAGTCTATCAGTACCAAATTTGGCAAGATGGTGTATGATGACAAGGCCCCAAAAAACATACATAGCATCTTGACCTTGCTTCAAGGTCAAGGTCGCAGGGGCCATAAATGTTGCCTAAAAAACAGCTATTTTTCACATTTTTCACATTTTCTCTGAAGTTTTTGAGATTCAATACCTCACCTATATATGATATATAGGGCAAAGTAAGCCCCGTCTTTTGATACCAGTTTGGTTTACCTTGCTTCAAGGTCAAGGTCACAGGAGCTCTTCAAAATTGGATTGTATACATATTTTGAAGTGACCTTGACCCTGAACTATGGAAGATAACTGTTTCAAACTTAAAAATTATGTGGGGCACATGTTATGCTTTCATCATGAGACACATTCGGTCACATATGATCAAGGTCAAGGTCACTTTGACCCTTATGAAATGTGACCAAAATAAGGTAGTGAACCACTAAAAGTGACCATATCTCATGGTAGAAAGAGCCAATAAGCACCATTGTACTTCCTATGTCTTGAATTAACAGCTTTGTGTTGCATGACCTTGGATGACCTTGACCTTGGGTCAAGGTCACATGTATTTTGGTAGGAAAAATGTGTAAAGCATGTGAGTCGTATGGGCTTTGCCCTTCTTGTTTGAAGGAACATTTTGTTCAATACAGCAGTCCCTCTCATGAACGGACACCCTTGGGCCATAGCAAAACTGTCCGTACATTGCAGGTGTCCGGTCACGGGAGGGGTGACCACACCACCCCCTCCCCCATACACTCACACAGAGACACACAAACAACAGGATTGAGTCTATGCTAATCACTTCTTGTGGCTACTAAACAATAAACTCCTAATACTTCTTTAAACGTTCTGTAAAAATGATTTGTATGAAAAGTGTTGAAAAGAAGAGATAAAATAAATCCTCAAGGCAGTGAACACACTCACCATGCACTGACATACGAAAGCAGCCACACAAACACAGCACAGAGGAGCGTGTGCAGATGCTTTGCAAGAATAAGCTTGAAACCCAGTTTGAATAAATAGCAGCAAATAGAGCTGCATGTCATAATCATGTAATTTATTTTCATCTTGTCTGGCTTTATTGACTGCATGCCGATCATGTGGCATGGCAGTGACTTTTCACTCTTCAGTCGGAAATACACTGTACATAACACAGCTCCCACTCTCCCTCACTAATGCCTACCCCAAGCCGTGACAACTGATGCTTGGAAATTGTGTGGAAGAGTACACCTCTCTATTTCTCTCCAATGCTCTTCCTGCTGACATGCAGTGACACCGGACACCCCACAGAGTTTAGCCAGCTACCCCTCCACCCCCCCCCCCCTCCCTCTCTCTCTCACTCCCTCCAGCCATGTAGTGTTGGGCTGTGGCCAGAGAGGTCAGCTCCAACTGTTCACTCAGAGCAAAACCAGTTGACTGTTAACTTTTGACACAGCAAGACAACTGAAGGGTTCACAGATTAGGCAACCGACTCACTGGTCAAGGCTGAGGGGAAACAAGAGTATCTTGTCAATGAAAGAGGTTACACACAGACACACGATGCTGAGAACTGTGGCCGGTTTTTCACTCTCTTTCGCTCAGGACCTTCATCGACTGTGGTTTCTGTTGTTTACGTCCAACAGACAAGAATAAAGAGCACAGTGCAGTTTCATGTTGGCATCTTCGCATGTACTCCACTCCTGACCAAAACTACCCCCCCCCCCCCCCCCCCCTCCTGATGGGTACAGGTGCACTCAAGTTACCAGTGACTGTCGTCATGCCATTGCGGCTGTGATCTTTGCACCAAGAGCCGGACTGCTCTGTTATCGATTTTGTTGTGGTGAAAATTTGACGATGGTCTGTCCGTACATTGGAGGTATGACCTGCTGTTGGGACCGAAAATGAGTGTCCGTGTCCACGTTTTGCAGGTGTCCGTTTAAGGGGGGGCAAATATAGAAGGAAAACACTCCGTGCCGAGCAAATGTGTCCGTACATGTCAGGTGTCCGCTCACGCCGGGGGCCGTACATTGCAGGGACTGCTGTAGTGAAAACCTTCATACAAATAAAAACCCACTCGTGCAGAAAACGCAAGTGTACTTGGGAGTTTTAGCCCATGAATGAAGAACAAGAAGATATGATGACACAGTCACTGATGTTGTGCATGTTTCAGATTCTGACGGAGAGAATGAGTCTGGACAGACCCAAGGACCAAGCGCCTGAGTCCACTCACAGGATTGAAAACTCAGGTAAACGTGGTGGTTTTCACGCCCTGTCTCTGCGCAATGTAACATTGCTATGTCTATCATTGAAAACTCAGGTAAACGTCATGGCTTTCACGCCCTGTCTCGGCACAATGTAACATTGCTATGTCTATCATTGAAAACTCAGGTAAACGTCGTGGCTTTCACGCCCTGTCTCTGCACAATGTAACATTGCTATGTCTATCATTGAAAACTCAGGTAAACGTCGTGGCTTTCACGCCCTGTCTCTGCACAATGTAACATTGCTATGTCTCTGATTGAAAACTCAGGTAAACGTCGTGGCTTTCACGCCCTGTCTCTGCACAATGTAACATTGCTATGTCTATCATTGAAAACTCAGGTAAACGTCGTGGCTTTCACGCCCTGTCTCGGCACAAATGTAACATTGCTATGTCTATCATTGAAAACTCAGGTAAACGTCGTGGCTTTCACGCCCTGTCTCTGCACAATGTAACATTGCTATGTCTACTAGCACTTTTACTCTGAGAAAACCTCAGGTTCCGCAAGGGATTTTTTTCCCAGAGTCAACTTTTTGCATATTCTCCTTGCTGTCCCAACACCCCTGTGTGTAAGCATGCACACGATAAGGATCCCAAGTTCACAGCCAAAGTCTCATGGTTTGGAAACACCAACACACGATAAGGATCCCAAGTTCACAGCGAAAGTCTCATGGTTTGGAAACACCAACACACGCATGCAGGAAGAAGAAAACAAGGTTGGGTAGGACTGTACTGTATGGTAGCTCCTCTTCCCCAGGTAGAAAACAAGGTTGGGTAAGACTGTACTGTATGGTAGCTCCTTTTCCCCAGGTAGAAAACAAGGTTGGGTAAGACTGTACTGTATGGTAGCTCCTTTTCCCCAGGTAGAAAACAAGGTTGGGTAAGACTGTACTGTATGGTAGCTCCTTTTCCCCAGGTAGAAAAGAAGGTCGGGTAGGACTGTACTGTATGGTAGCTCCTTTTCCCCAGGTAGAAAACAAGGTTGGGTAGGACTGTACTGTATGGTAGCTCCTTTTCCCCAGGTAGAAAACAAGGTTGGGTAGGACTGTACTGTATGGTAGCTCCTTTTCCCCAGGTAGAAAACAAGGTTGGGTAAGACTGTACTGTATGGTAGCTCCTTTTCCCCAGGGAGAAAAGAAGGTTGGGTAAGACTGTACTGTATGGTAGCTCCTTTTCCCCAGGGAGAAAACAAGGTCGGGTAGGACTGTACTGTATGGTAGCTCCTTTTCCCCAGGGAGAAAGCAGCTTAAATTTCCATGAGGGTACCCTCACAGGACGATATGGTATTACCTTACCTTACCTTATGATGTGAATACCTGTGTTACAGCGGTTCTGAAGGTGATGGCCACCATGATCCGCCAGTCAAAGTCGACAGTGGAGGTGCTGGAGGTGAAGAAGCAATTCCTGTCGGACCTGACCATCCTCTGCAACAACAACAAGGACAACAGAAGGTCAGACAGTGGGGCCCGTCGCGATATAACCTTCGTGGTTGAAAACGACGTTAAACACCAAATAAAGAAAGAAAGTCAGACAGTGGGGCAAATACAACAGCTTTTACCTTGCGGAATTTCAGTTGCACCAGAGATACTTTAAGAGAGAGATCACTCCTTCTCCCTTCAGCCTTGCTATGAAATTTTAAGCCAGATATTGTAGTTTTGGCCAACTTACCTCATTGTCTCCCAGGTATGGATATATCCGTACCCACTCATATGGCTCTATCTGACTTAGTACGGATATATCCGTGCACACAGTCACTTCAGTCGCTTCCTGTAACGTCGATCTAATGCCTACATTCCAGCGTGTTGATATACAGTTTTTACACAGTTACTACAATTTTGAGTGACCTGCTGCAGCACAGCTGGTCTCGGCTAAGAAAAACTTGGTCAACATAGATTGGGTAGAAAGCGTTAAGTCAAAATCATCTAAATGTGACCCTCTGCTGCAAGCTGTATGGATGAAAGGAATTTGGGGAATAACTCTGTCAGGTTTGTATGGGTTGTGAAAGAGTGAGTACCCTTGCTTTTTCTTGGACAAATAATCAACAGGTGGTTTCGTGTAATGTTTCAGGACTGTGCTACCGATGTCTGTGTGGCAGGACTTGCTGTTGTAACTCGGAGCAACACAAGATCACCGTGATAATGTTGTGGTGTGATGTTTCAGGACGGTGCTACAGATGTCGGTGTGGCAGGACTGGCTCTTCACCATGGCGTACATCTACCCCCGCAACTCAGAGCAACACAAGATCACCGACATGGTCATGGCACTATTCCGCATGCTGCTGCACCACGCCATCAAGTACGAGTTCGGCGGCTGGCGAGTTTGGATTGACACCCTCGCCATCCTTCACTCCAAGGTCAGTGCAAGGTCACATAAGGTTAAAGTCTGTCATTAATTGGGCGAAGTTGACTTTGTGAAGCTCGCTGCATGAAGTTGTGGCACTAAATTGTTTGTAAAAAGACTGCGAAATCTTCGCGAAGTCAACTTTGAGCTCAATTAAGGAAGGCCTTAAGAGTGTGCCAAAGATCGTTCAAGGGCGCACCATGATGAGGTTAAGGGTGTGTCAGGGTCAATTTAAGGGCAGACCATTATGAGGTTATTACAAATCTGCCACGGTCAGTTCCAGGGCACACTATGCTGAGGTTAACAGTTTAGCAAGGTCAGATCAAGGGCACATAATCTAACACAATGATAAGGTTGAGAATGTGCCAAGATCATTTCAAGGGCACACCATGATGAGCCCCCCGCGGGTTAGGGGGAGTCCCATATTGGTTGGGACGAGAAAGAATTTACCCGATGCTCCCCAGCATGTCGTAAGAGGCGACTAACGGATTCTGTTTCTCCTTTTACCCTTGTTAAGTGTTTCTTGTATAGAATATAGTCAATGTTTGTAAAGATTTTAGTCAAGCAGTATGTAAGAAATGTTAAGTCCTTTGTACTGGAAACTTGCATTCTCCCAGTAAGGTAATATATTGTACTACGTTGCAAGCCCCTGGAGCAAATTTTTGATTAGTGCTTTTGTGAACAAGAAACAATTGACAAGTGGCTCTATCCCATCTCCCCCCTTTCCCCGTCGCGATATAACCTTCGTGGTTGAAAACGACGTTATACACCAAATAAAGAAAGAAAGCACACCATGATGAGTGTGCCAAAGTCAGTTCAAGGTCAGTTCAGACAATGATTGTGTTGCATTACATTGAAAACATGTAACTTGCATTATAATCTGAATACAGCTTCTAAAGTACAATTCATATTCAAACTAAACATTTGTGCCGAGAGAGAAGTTGATGTCGGGATGACTTCTGAAAACCTTTTTATTGTCTGAAGTGATTTTGTGTACTTGAAGGAGATGTGTTTGCTGTGCTATTCAGGTTGCGTTCGAGGACTTCAACCAGCACATGTCCAAGATGTACCAGCAGTACGACCAGCAGCGAACAGACGATGTCCTTGACCCCAAGGAGCGCCAGCAGCGACCAATCAGCACCATCTCCGGTGTCAACGGAGCGCCGGAGAAACCTGTTCCCAAGTCCACTGTGCAGATCTCGGAGATCACTGAGGACGAAGCAGCTACCCTGAAGGAAACAGGTAGATGATCGTTACTTATTTCAGAATACTGTTGACCTTTACCCCCACCCCTTATTTTTTAAGAGCTACAAATATTTGTGACCCTCCACCACGAAATGAGTCGCATGTCACCTCGCGCGGTTCTGCGCTAGGCATAATATAAGTCCGGGGGGTGTCTAGTAACAGTGTGAGGGTCACCATAGTCACAGGCTTATAACTCGAAAAGTGTTCACTCTTTTCTAAAACGGTTTTTACCACTGGATAGAGAATAAAAAACTCTTTAAGAAAATGTAAAATTATGAAAATCATGAAAAGGTGACATGCGACTCATTCCGTGGTGGAGGGTCACATTTGTGAAAGTCAGGTTCTAAAAGGGAGGGAGTCAGACAAATAAAGGTGAGTTTAGAGAAAATGTGAACAGAAAATGTGAGAAAACATTGACTGTGTCTTCCCCCTCCCCTCTCTCCCTCTCCTCCTTCTTCTCCTTTTTCTCCTTCCCCTCCCACTTCCCCCTCCCACCCCCCTCTCCCCCCTCTTCCCCTCCCCCATCCCACTCCCCCTCTCTCCTTCCCCCCTCCCCCTCTTTCCCCCCCTCTTCCCCTCCCCCATCCCACTCCCCCTCTCTCCTTCCCCCCTCCCCCTCTTCCCCCCCTCTTCCCCTCCCCCATCCCACTCCCCCTCTCTCCTTCCCCCCTCCCCCTCTTTCCCCCCCTCTTCCCCTCCCCCATCCCACTCCCCCTCTCTCCTTCCCCCCTCCCCCTCTTCCCCCCCCCTCTTCCCCTCCCCCCTCCCCCTCCCCCTCTCTCCTCCCCCCCTCCCCCTCTCCCCCCCCCTCTTCCCCTCCCCCATCCCACTCCCCCTCTCTCCTTCCCCCCTCCCCCTCTTTCCCCCCCTCTTCCCCTCCCCCATCCCACTCCCCCTCTCTCCTTCCCCCCTCCCCCTCTTCCCCCCCCCTCTTCCCCTCCCCCATCCCACTCCCCCTCTCTCCTTCCCCCCTCCCCCTCTTTCCCCCCCTCTTCCCCTCCCCCATCCCACTCCCCCTCTCTCCTTCCCCCCTCCCCCTCTTTCCCCCCCTCTTCCCCTCCCCCATCCCACTCCCCCTCTCTCCTTCCCCCCTCCCCCTCTTTCCCCCCCTCTTCCCCTCCCCCATCCCACTCCCCCTCTCTCCTTCCCCCCTCCCCCTCTTTCCCCCCCTCTTCCCCTCCCCCATCCCACTCCCCCTCTCTCCTTCCCCCCTCCCCCTCTTTCCCCCCCTCTTCCCCTCCCCCATCCCACTCCCCCTCTCTCCTTCCCCCCTCCCCCTCTTTCCCCCCCTCTTCCCCTCCCCCATCCCACTCCCCCTCTCTCCTTCCCCCCTCCCCCTCTTTCCCCCCCTCTTCCCCTCCCCCATCCCACTCCCCCTCTCTCCTTCCCCCCTCCCCCTCTTTCCCCCCCTCTTCCCCTCCCCCATCCCACTCCCCCTCTCTCCTTCCCCCCTCCCCCTCTTTCCCCCCCTCTTCCCCTCCCCCATCCCACTCCCCCTCTCTCCTTCCCCCCTCCCCCTCTTCCCCCCCCCTCTTCCCCTCCCCCATCCCACTCCCCCTCTCTCCTTCCCCCCTCCCCCTCTTCCCCCCCCCCTCTTCCCCTCCCCCATCCCACTCCCCCTCTCTCCTTCCCCCCTCCCCCTCTTTCCCCCCCCTCTTCCCCTCCCCCATCCCACTCCCCCTCTCTCCTTCCCCCCTCCCCCTCTTTCCCCCCCCTCTTCCCCTCCCCCATCCCACTCCCCCTCTCTCCTTCCCCCCTCCCCCTCTTTCCCCCCCTCTTCCCCTCCCCCATCCCACTCCCCCTCTCTCCTTCCCCCCTCCCCCTCTTTCCCCCCCTCTTCCCCTCCCCCATCCCACTCCCCCTCTCTCCTTCCCCCCTCCCCCTCTTTCCCCCCCTCTTCCCCTCCCCCATCCCACTCCCCCTCTCTCCTTCCCCCCTCCCCCTCTTTCCCCCCCTCTTCCCCTCCCCCATCCCACTCCCCCTCTCTCCTTCCCCCCTCCCCCTCTTTCCCCCCCTCTTCCCCTCCCCCATCCCACTCCCCCTCTCTCCTTCCCCCCTCCCCCTCTTCCCCCCCCTCTTCCCCTCCCCCATCCCACTCCCCCTCTCTCCTTCCCCCCTCCCCCTCTTTCCCCCCCCTCTTCCCCTCCCCCATCCCACTCCCCCTCTCTCCTTCCCCCCTCCCCCTCTTTCCCCCCCTCTTCCCCTCCCCCATCCCACTCCCCCTCTCTCCTTCCCCCCTCCCCCTCTTCCCCCCCCCTCTTCCCCTCCCCCATCCCACTCCCCCTCTCTCCTTCCCCCCTCCCCCTCTTTCCCCCCCTCTTCCCCTCCCCCATCCCACTCCCCCTCTCTCCTTCCCCCCTCCCCCTCTTCCCCCCCCTCTTCCCCTCCCCCATCCCACTCCCCCTCTCTCCTCCCCCCCTCCCCCTCTTTCCCCCCCTCTTCCCCTCCCCCATCCCACTCCCCCTCTCTCCTTCCCCCCTCCCCCTCTTTCCCCCCCTCTTCCCCTCCCCCATCCCACTCCCCCTCTCTCCTTCCCCCCTCCCCCTCTTTCCCCCCCTCTTCCCCTCCCCCATCCCACTCCCCCTCTCTCCTTCCCCCCTCCCCCTCTTCCCCCCCCCTCTTCCCCTCCCCCATCCCACTCCCCCTCTCTCCTTCCCCCCTCCCCCTCTTTCCCCCCCTCTTCCCCACCCCCATCCCACTCCCCCTCTCTCCTTCCCCCCTCCCCCTCTTCCCCCCCCCCTCTTCCCCTCCCCCATCCCACTCCCCCTCTCTCCTTCCCCCCTCCCCCTCTTTCCCCCCCTCTTCCCCTCCCCCATCCCACTCCCCCTCTCTCCTTCCCCCCTCCCCCTCTTCCCCCCCCTCTTCCCCTCCCCCATCCCACTCCCCCTCTCTCCTTCCCCCCTCCCCCTCTTTCCCCCCTCTTCCCCTCCCCCATCCCACTCCCCCTCTCTCCTTCCCCCCTCCCCCTCTTCCCCCCCCCCTCTTCCCCTCCCCCATCCCACTCCCCCTCTCTCCTTCCCCCCTCCCCCTCTTTCCCCCCCTCTTCCCCTCCCCCATCCCACTCCCCCTCTCTCCTTCCCCCCTCCCCCTCTTTCCCCCCCTCTTCCCCTCCCCCATCCCACTCCCCCTCTCTCCTTCCCCCCTCCCCCTCTTTCCCCCCCTCTTCCCCTCCCCCATCCCACTCCCCCTCTCTCCTTCCCCCCTCCCCCTCTTCCCCCCCCCCTCTTCCCCTCCCCCATCCCACTCCCCCTCTCTCCTTCCCCCCTCCCCCTCTTTCCCCCCCTCTTCCCCTCCCCCATCCCACTCCCCCTCTCTCCTTCCCCCCTCCCCCTCTTTCCCCCCCTCTTCCCCTCCCCCATCCCACTCCCCCTCTCTCCTTCCCCCCTCCCCCTCTTTCCCCCCCTCTTCCCCTCCCCCATCCCACTCCCCCTCTCTCCTTCCCCCCTCCCCCTCTTTCCCCCCCTCTTCCCCTCCCCCATCCCACTCCCCCTCTCTCCTTCCCCCCTCCCCCTCTTTCCCCCCCTCTTCCCCTCCCCCATCCCACTCCCCCTCTCTCCTTCCCCCCTCCCCCTCTTCCCCTCCCCCATCCCACTCCCCCTCTCCTTCCCCCCTCCCCCTCTTCCCCCCCCCTCTTCCCCTCCCCCATCCCACTCCCCCTCTCTCCTTCCCCCCTCCCCCTCTTTCCCCCCCTCTTCCCCTCCCCCATCCCACTCCCCCTCTCTCCTTCCCCCCACCCCCTCTTTCCCCCCCTCTTCCCCTCCCCCATCCCACTCCCCCTCTCTCCTTCCCCCCTCCCCCTCTTCCCCCCCCCTCTTCCCCTCCCCCATCCCACTCCCCCTCTCTCCTTCCCCCCTCCCCTCTCTCCCTCTCCTCCCTCTCCCCCTCTTTCCCCCCCTCTCCCCATCCCCCCTCCTCTGATTTAAAGAATCCCTTCCTATGAGGATGACACTTTCTCAGATTATTTTGTATTTATTACAATATTTCGTTCACGACACTGGTTTTCCTGCTTGTTGCAGAAAAAGAAAACGGATCAAAGGATCACACGGAGGAGCAGAAAGAAGGAGAAGAGAAGAAGACGACAGAGGGAGTGGAGGAGTCCAAAACTCCAGCAGCTGACGATGATGCTGATGATGATGCTGACGATGATGCTGATGATGATGCTGACGATGATGCTGATGAGAAGGAAACCAGCAAGGAAGAAGATGCCAAGACAGACGCTGCTGAGGAGGACAAAGAAGGAGACGCAGAGAAGAAAGACGGAGAGGAAGCGGAAGGAGCAACGGGGGGAGCGGACCCTCCAGCCACCAGCACCGAAACAACCACCACCACCCTTCCACCATCAGAAACAACCGCCACCCCTCCACACTCCGAAACCTCAAAACCCAAACCGGCAGAGTCACAGGCGTCCTCCCCTCGCAACGCAGACCGAAACCAGAACCAGAATGTCAACATCAACCGCCAGCCGTCCAATGCCAGCCGGGGCGGAGAGGATCGACAAGGGCGGGCTATTTTTAGCCCCGGCCCCCGAGCTCCGCCTTTCAGGATTCCAGAGTTCAGGTGGTCGTACCTGCATCAGAAGCTGCTCTCTGATTTGCTCTTTGCTGTTGAGACCGACATACAGGTGTGGAAAAGGTGAGATGGTTGTCTTGCTGTGGGAGAAGCAGTGTGAAAATATATGAACAGGATGATGTGAGAGTGTTTGAGGTGAAGACTGTTGCGGTGTGTGTGTGTGTGTGTGTGTGTGTGTGTCTTTGTGTCTGTCCATTTCTGTGTCTGTGTGTGTTGAACAGCTGTTTGAATATTTAATGCACTATTGTCCATAACTTTGAATATTTAATGCTAGGTAAGTAGTAAGAATGTAAATGAGTTTCAGAAAGAACAAAATGAGAGAAAAAAAAACTAATTCTATGTCAGTGTCATTTGTTAATGAAAACCAGTTCTCTGATTTTTATCTCGACGTGTGCGTGATATTTTTGCAGCCACAGCACAAAGAACGTGATTGACTTTGTCAACGCCAGTGAGAACCACATCTATGTGGTGAATGTGACCCACATGATATCCCAGCTGGCTGACAACCTCATCACGTCGTGCGGAGGTCTTCTGCCCCTGCTAGCCGCCGCCACGTCACCCAACGTGAGTTGAACACAGTGGACACCCTCTTTTAAAACCTTTAACTAATCTGAGAAAATCAGGTCTTAAAAAGGAGGGAGTCTTAAAATGAGGGTACATTTACGCAGGTTAAGACCTGAGGATTTGAAAAATCAAGGTCTTAAAAGGGGTGAAGTCTTGAATTGATGGGTCTTAAAAAGGGGGTATCTCTGTACCTATAATGTAGGTGTGAATTTCCGAACGCAGAGATGAAAGTGATTTTAATTCTCATTGTGATGACGTCTCTTGTCACATGTTTAATTGCTGAATTTATTTTCAGTTGCATTTTAGCATTTGATGATTGTGTCTTATTTTGTTTTGTTTTAGACTTAGAGATCAAAATTTCGCTTTGTCTATGTATCTGACAGGGAGAGATTGACATCCTGGAGCCCAACCAGGGGCTGAGCATTGAGCAGGCGGTGTCCATCTTGTTGTGTGTATTAGAGATAAATCTACATGTTGCAATGTCTGTGTATCTGACAGGGAGAGATTGACATCTTGGAGCCCAACCAGGGGCTGAGCATAGAGCAGGCGGTGTCCATCTTGTTGTGTGTGTATTAGAGATAGATCTACATTTTGCAATGTCTGTGTATCTGACAGGGAGAGATTGACATCCTGGAGCCCAACCAGGGGCTGAGCATAGAACAGGCGGTGTCCATCCTGCAGCGCATCATGGCCATGACCGACATCCTGGTGTTTGCCTCGTCCACCAACTTTGCCGAACTGGAGCAGGAGAAGAACATGCCCTCAGGGGGCATCCTCCGCCAGTGCCTCAGGCTGGGTAATTATGGCCTTTTGCTTTCCCTCTCAAGCCTGATGTTAATAGGAAGGTTTCCGCCAGTGCCTCAGGCTGGGTAATTATGGCCTTTTGCTTTCACTCTCAAGCCTGATGTTAATAGGAAGGTTTCCGCCAGTTATCTCTCTGAGGTTTTGGGTGCTTAGAGAGTACCGTGCCCCTTGCGGGGGCATAAAACATCGAGGTCACAAGCAGGGTCAAGGGGAAGGTCGGCTGGGTGGACAGGAGTATGACAGCTTACTAGTGCCAAAACCTGGTGTTACCCATTATCACGTGATAATTACTAATTAGCGCTGTCAGTTACTGTTTTCATCTGTTAGTTACTAATTTCCACGGGAAAATTACTAATTTTTAGTGTTGGCACTAGCAATCCGTCAGGAAGTGAGCCAAAACTAAAAATTAGTAATTAACAGGTGAAAGTTAGTAATTTTTCCGGAAAAATGAGTAATTTTCCCGGGAAAATTAGTAATTAACACGTGAAAATGGTAATTATCAAGGGAAAATTACTAATTTTCCCTTGATAATTACAATTACCGTACTTTCCGGGTGACAAGGCGCTTCGTTATCTAAGACGCACCCCCTTCTTTTTAAAAAAATTTGTAATCCAGTCACCCATTGGACGCAGGGGGCCGATAGGGCGCACCAAAATTGAAAAAGTATACCGGTAATGAAAATAAGCCGGCGAGATCAAAGCCAGGTCCATTGTTTATAGACACGACCTTCTTCCCAGGGATCAATGACCCAGTTTTTGCCATGAGAGGTGGTTCCTGTCATATCTGAGAGAGGAAACACTTCCTGCTTCGGGGTCAGTGACCGGTCAGTGACCGAGTTTAACAGAGTCGAACTCTGTGTGTGCGGCGAGATCAAAGACATTGTGATAGCTGGGTGGCCTTGTTTATAGACACGACCTTCTTCCCAGGGGTCAATGACCCAGTTTTTGCCATGAGAGGTGGTTCCCCTGTCATATCTGAGAGAGGAAATACTTCCTGCACCGGGTCAGTGACCGGTCAGTGACCGAGTTTAACAGAGTGGAACTAATTATGTGTGCTCTGTGTGTGCGGCCAGATCAAAGGCAGGCATTGTGATAGCTGGGTGGCTTGAGAGCTCGAGGAAACTTGGCCAGGGCAGTACCTAGTAGCTGAAACATGCATTATCACAAGTTGTTTGACTGGTACTCAGGCGGTCTCTTTGATTTTTTTCGTATTTCATACACGAATTAGACGCTTTGTTATACAAGACGCAGGGGTCGAACTTGAGGAAAAAAGTCGCGCCTTATGACCCGGAAAGTACGGTATGAGGTTTTAGCACTAGTAAGCCGTCATACAGGAGACTACAATAGGAAGGTTTCCGCCAGTTATCTCTCTTCGAGGTTTCAGGTGCTTAGAGAGTACCGTGCCCCTTGTGATTTTTTTGTCTTCTTCTATTGTGGTTTTTTTTTTTTTAGGAGGGGGGGCTGGTATTCTGTTTTATAATCATCAAAGATAAGGAGTTAAGAAAGTAATAGCAAGCCTCCAGTATAACTATAGGCAGGTTTCACAGTATTGCTTTGGTCACTGGGTCGAAAGTTTGTATGCTTATCATTTCTGTTTTAGATTGCATTGTGTAACATGCTTGGTATATTTTTACTTGTGGTGGAATAAAGACATAGAAAAGACAATGTCAGCGCATTTTGTGTTGTTTGTGCTTTGTTACGATCTAAAATAACATTGCTATCGTTCAATTTGCGACAGACGTGATTTCCCGATTTTTACCATCACGTAATCATGACACGAAAAGTATCAACCCACACAGGTTTTAAAATCAAGACCTGATAATTGTTTGAAAGGAATGCAATTCGAGTCATAATCATACAAACATTTGTAAAAAAAACAATTTTTTATGACTTTATCGTGACGTCGAAAATCACCTCTCCTGCTCGAAAGCGTCGGTCGGGAAAAATACCCCACGACGGGAAACCAATTTACCTCCTAGGTTTTGCATACGCACTATTTTCTTCTACAAACATATGTTTTTGTGTGTAAATAAACATACAGAACAGAATTACGGCAATGGAAATGTCAAATTCTTGTTTTGGAACTGAAAACGAACGTTGCTATCGTTATCCGGGCGGCGTCGGGTGAAAAAAAAAACGATAGCAGGTTTTTTTTTATTTGAGGTTATTGTCTCGTTTTCACAGTTATGACCTTGACACGTATTCCTACGCACGCGCCATGTTGAACTCGTTCGACTGATGATGCATTTTTCTGCAAAGTTTGCGTTGTTCTCTTTAAAAACTGAATGAAAGTGTGTCTGTCGCCAACGATAGCGTTTGCCAACGATCGCGATGCACTTATTTCAGGAAGTTTAACGCTTGTTTTGTGCTGAAAAGGTTGTTAATTTGCATTCGCTTTGATAGATAGCATGAAGGATTGTACTGGGTTTGAACTTACGCTCGTGATGGTTCCACTCTCTTCTCAAATTCGATCGTAGGGTAAGAAAAATGCTCGAGGTGGCGAAATTGTGCTATCGTTGGAATTTTGCCACGACAGTCAAGTTTGGTTCAGCGCTTTATCGTTTTAAGGTTGTTAATTTACATTCGCTTTGATAGATAGCATGAAGGATTGTACTGGGTTTGAACTTACGCTCGTGATGGTTCCACTCTCTTCTCAAATTCGATCGTAGGGTAAGAAAAATGCTTGAGGTGGCGAAATTGTGCTATCGTTGGAATTTTGCCACGACAGTCAAGTTTGGTTCAGCGCTATATCGTTTTAAGCCTTTTTATAATGTAAATAATAATCGGATTTCATTTATTAAGCTCAATAGCAATACAGTTAAACAACTTACAGTGTATGTAGACCATAATTGCTCTTGCCAATGGGTGTGTGTCTTCAGAAACATGTTTATAATTTGGTCAAATTTAGGGGGGGGAGGGGAGGTCATATCGGTGCTTATATGTCAGCTGACAGGTGTCCGCTATCCCTGATAGGGATTTTTTTGCATTCATTAATGATTAAACTTGCAAATAAATGCATTTTTTTAACTGTATTAAATGTTTGTTACTGTTGTGAAAATGTGAGGTGGTGGGATGAAAACCGTGAAACCTGCCTATAGTGGAATGGCAAAAAGCTAAACGATAGCTTATATGTTTGTTCGGAACATACTTCAGCCCTGAAAGTCCAACAAATGGTGTACTAGCCTTTGGCAAGTGATTCTAAAAATTTACTAGCCAAACCAACAATTTGTTTCAGCAACTTGACTTGCATTTGGCGAGTAGATGAACATTTCTACTCGCCAGTTACATGTTTCTACTCACCATGGCCACTTTCAGGCCTGTACTTGTTGGCTAGTTCTTTTATTTCATCGTTAAATGTGCAATGTCTGTTTGACTTCAATCTGTAGTGTCTGTATGCCTTCAGTGTGCACGGCTGTTTGACTTCAATCTGTGGTGTCTCTATGCCTTCAGTGTGCACGGCTGCTGTGCGGAACTGCCTGGAGTGCAGACATCGCTATTCACGGCCGCCCTCCCAGCCTCCCTCACCAGGGGGCGCCAGTGCCTCCTCCGGCTCTTCCGGAGGCAAAGCTGTCAATGGCGTCAACCCCATCCAGTCCCTGATTGGTGGATCACACCCCTCCACCAAGGTAAGAAGGGTGATTTTGTGTAAAGGAGGAGGGGGGGGGGGGGGGGGCTGTGTTCAGGTGTCAGGCATGATGCAAAATGTGTGAAATTGTTTTTTTCTGGTGCCATACACATTGTTGTGTGTACTGCTGATGCAAAATAGATTTTGTTGTGCATAAACCAGGCAACACTCAAGAGTCAGCACTCTCAAGTGAAAAGGGGGATTAGGTACAAAGGGGATTTGTGTTCAGGTGTCATGTTTGTTGTGAAATGTGTGAAAATTGTTGGAAGATGATTGGGATGGGGATGTGTGACCAGACAATTTGACCATTTGAGTTGGTCTATGTGTATTGGGACAGGTATTGGTAATACACTGAGGACTCTGTGACCCCTCTGTGACCCCTCGGTGACCCCTCGGTGACCCCTCTGATGCTATATTTTTGTCATGCTTTGTACATTACAGAACATTGTGGAGAACCTGGCAGGTCAGGTGGCCCCAATCAAGGACCCAGAAAAACTGCTGCAGGACATGGACATCAACCGGCTGAGGGCTGTTGTTTATAGAGATGTGGTAAAGACACTTCTTCTTCGGGTGGTTAAGTCGGGTGGTTAAGTCGGGTGGTTAAGTCCTGTTTGTGGAATCACTGGACTGATTCCCCAGGAAGAGACAAAGCAGGCGCATAGTGTGTGTATTTGTCTGTGTGTGTGTGTGTGTGTCTCTGTTTGTGTGTGTGAGTGTGTGTCTGTTTTTGTGTGTGTGTGTGTTTCTGTCTGTCTGTGTGTGTGTGTGTCTGTTTGTGTGTGTGAGTGTGTGTCTGTTTTTGTGTGTGTGTATGTGTTTCTGTCTGTCTGTCTGTCTGTCTGTGTTGTATGCTAATCACTTCACCATTTTTCCATGAGACAAAGTAAGCAGAATGAGTATGCGAGTGTGTTTGACTCGTTTCTAGTTTGATGGTTTCTATGGTCTGTGCATTGTGTTAGAGCGTGTGAGTTTGTGTACGTGGGCTTGTGTCTGTGAGTGTCAGTGTGTTTGTGCATGAGTATGTGCTCATAGTCCCGAATTGACCCCATGAAAGCGATGTCTCATACTGAAAGAATGGTGACTGTTCGAGATTTCTTCAGTGGGACTGTGAAGCTATAAGTGTGTTTCTGTCTGTCGATATATGTATCTGTCTGTGGTTTGTTTTCTAATCATTGTAACCTTTCCCCAGGAGGAGACGAAGCAAGCCCAGTTCCTGGCTCTTGCTATTGTTTACTTCACGTCTGTTTTGATGGTGTCTAAATACCGAGACATCCTGGAACCCCCCACACCCACCACCGCCACCCCGTCTACCGCGGGTGCTGGGAGAAATAGTCGCCGTGACAGCACCGGTGAGTTGTGATGAAGTTCTTTGGTGACGATGATTCTGATAGACTGACAATTTTGTACAGGGCAGTGTTATGTAGCGGTGAGGGTTTGCTGTCGTGGTGACAGTACTGTACCGGTGAGTTAGGGAGAATTTCTCTGGTGGTGGTGATTTTGATAATGATACGCTGCAACATGTTTTCTTTATTGTGAAGGGTTTTGTAGTGGTGAGGGGTTACTCAGTTGTTGGTGAAAGGTCTGGGCTTACTCAGATAGCGGTATAACTTAGTTGGAGGTGACAGGGTGATTTTGTTTTGCTGCTGGTAAAATATTATGTGTTTGTCTTGAAGGTATTTTGCTAACATGCAACAACAATATTAACATTCTGCGTTTTGGATGGGTGTACTCAGTAATCTGTTGCTATTTTGTAACCTAACCGTAACTGCAATTTATGAGATTGTGAAAAATACTTACAGTCTTGCCATACTAAGACGAATACAGTGGAACCCCTCACAAGGACCCCCCTCTCTAACGACTACCCCGCCACAACGACCCTTTTTTTTTTAACCGATGTGTTTCCTTATATAGTTGTCACCAGTGTAGCGACCACCCCGCTCTAACGTCTAAGGACCGACCCAACAGCTTGTGTAACGACTTTGTCAGACAAAGCCAAGACTCTCAGTCAGCGTAACGCATCACTGACAAACCGGTTATAACCAGTTATAACTGTCTTGCGTAAGCAAAGGCACTAAACCGCTGAGAGGTGTGATGGTTGGGTGGGCTTAGTAAACATCACAAACCAATCATCGAGAAAACAAACTCACATGACCAACATACACCATTCGACTCAGTCAGAATAGACCGTCTTTGGACAGAAGAGCAGTGGAGATCGACATGGCGTCTACAAATAAAATAAAATATTTAACTCTCGAAAATCGAGTGAATGTTGTGAACAGACACAAAAAGGGAGAAACTGCCATCGCGATTGCAAAAAGTCTTGATGTTGGAAAATCGCAAATTCAAAGAATTATCCAAGACAAAGAAAACATTCTGAAAAGGTGGGAAAGTGGTGACAATGCCGATCGAATGCGATCAAAGCGGCAGAAGACAACATACTCTGACGTAAATGAAAAGGTTTGGGATTGGTTCCTGGCTGCCAGAAAAAAGAATTTTCCGATCTGCGTGTGTGGCGAGATCAAAGGCGGGTCCATTGTGATAGCTGGGTGGCCTTGTTTATAGACACTGACCCTCTTCCCAGGGGTCATTGACCCAGTTTTAGCTATAAGAGGTGGTTCCCCTTTCATATCTGAGAGAGGAAACACTTCCTGCACCCGGGTCAGTGACCGAGTTTAACCTATGGGGAGTTTAACCTATGGGGCGGTCTCTTTGATGTCTTGAGAGGAAACTTGGCCAGGGTAGTACATGCACCAGAACTGGTGGACACCATGGACAATGTCAAACATGAAATCGAAGCAGTTTGCTTGAGGAAACGGTCATCAGCAACTCAAACTTCTCTGTTTTCTTTTTTTTAAGAAAATCTGACTTTCTTTGTGGCCCCCTGACCCCGCCCCCTCCCTCTGTAAGGACCCCCCTCCATAAGGACCGATTTTTGTCAACATTTTCAAGGTCGCTAGAGAGGGGTTCCACTGTACTTACATAACTAACTCATACTGACTCATAACTCAGGCGTTGTTGAATGATCCCTTCCCCCAGTTCTTAGTCTTCCAATCTTCTCCCCACCCCCCCCCCCCCCCCCCCCACCCCTTCCCCCACTCAATCAATCCCCATATCCCAAACAACCACACACACCAGGCTCCTATACACCACCCCCCCCCCCCCCCCCCATCCCCATCACCCCCCACCCCCCTTACCTGATCTAATCACTTTAATTTTATTCTCACGCATTATGTACACAGCGATGTTGTGTGGCATAGTGAGTCACGAAAACCTTTATGGCAAACTTGTTATTTTTTCGTGGGGGAGAAAAAAGGACACAAGGGACTGCCTTGAAGCAGTGTTGTTCTCAGGCCCTGGTCTTTGGTCATTGACCTATATTTATTTACCTAAAGCATGGATCTGACCCCAGGCCGGTCGACCGTTCGATAGTTTTGACAGGTAGGAGGTCCTCGGACCATCACATTTTTTACGAAGTGGAAAAAGCCAGGACAGTCCGACCTATACATATTTACAGCTAGGTCCAACTGAACTTTTGTCATCTGAGGCTGGGAACAACACTGTTGAAGTTTGGAAAATAGACGATGTTGGGAAATAACTCTGTCGGGTTTGTATGGGTTGTGAAAGAGGGAATACTCTTGCTTTTAGTGAGTCAAACTTTCCCTCATAATGTTATCGGCCAGTCATTAGCGAGGGGCGCATGTGTCTGAAACACACGGACAAGGAGCAAGTGTTGAAAGCTTGCCTCACTAACAGCAAGTGTTGAAAGCTTGCCTCACTAAAAGCAAGAGTATTTACTCTCTTTCATGACCCATACTAACCCAACAGAGTTATTTCCTGATTTCGGCCATTGTCGACACTTCTTTGCCCAAATTTGCCAAATAAAATCAGTCCTAGCAACGTCCCTATGTATATGTGTCTAACTTTGTAAGTGGATACACAGATCTCCCTGTTGGCTGGTTCTATCATGTCTCATGTGTCTACCTCTGTCTGTCATGTCTCATGTGTCTGCCTCTGTCTGTCATGTCTCATTTGTCAGCCTCTGTCTATTATGTCTCATGTGTCTGCCTCTGTCTATTATGTCTCATATGTCTGCCTCTGTCTGTCATGTCTCATATGTCAGCCTCTGTCTATTATGTCTCATGTCTGCCTCTGTCTATCATGGCTCATATGTCTGCCTCTGTCTATCATGTCTCATATGTCTGCCTTTGTCTATCATGTCTCATAATATGTCTGTCTCTGTCTATCAGTATTATGTCTCATATGTCTGCCTCTGTCTATCATGTCTCATATGTCTGCCTCTGTCTATCATGTCTCCTCATATGTCTGCCTCTGTCTATCAGTATCATGTCTCATATGTCTGCCTCTGTCTATCATGTCTCATATGTCTGCCTCTGTCTATCATGTCTCATATGTCTGCCTCTGTCTATCATGTCTCATATGTCTGCCTCTGTCGATTAGTATTATGTCTCATATGTCAGCCTCTGTCTATCGTGTCTCATATGATTGCCTCTGTCTATCATGTCTCATAATATGTCTGTCTCTGTCTATCAGTATCATGTCTCATATGTCTGCCTCTGTCTATCATGTCTCATATGTCTGCCTCTGTCTATCATGTCTCAGATGTCTGCCTCTGTCTATTGGTATTATGTCCCATATGTCAGCCTCTGTCTATCATGTCTCATATGTCTGCCTCTGTCTATCATGTCTCATAATATGTCTGTCTCTGTCTATCAGTATCATGTCTCATATGTCTGCCTCTGTCTATCATGTCTCATATGTCTGCCTCTGTCTATCATGTCTCATATGTCTGTCATGTCTCATAATATGTCTGTCTCTGTCTATCAGTATCATATCTCATATGTCTGCCTCTGTTAATCACGTCTCATATGTCTGCCTCTGTCTATCATGTCTAATATGTCTATCATGTCTCATATGTCTACCTCTGTCTATCATGTCTAATATGTTTGCCTCTGTCTATCATGTCTCATATGTCTACCTCTGTCTATCATGTCTAATATGTCTACTTCTGTCTATCATGTCTCATATGTCTACCTCTGTCTATCATGTCTAATATGTCTACCTCTGTCTATCATGTCTCATATGTCTACCTCTGTCTATTCATTGTCGGGGACTCAATCTCTACATGCAGCCTGGCAGAAACTCAGCTCGTCCGCTATGCCACTTCTGCCCGACAGCGGGTCATCATCGTCGTCGATCATCACTAACGGGTCAGCGAGCAAGAACGGTGAGAAAACTGACGAAAAAGATAAAGAGAAAAGGGAGGAAAAGGAGAAAGAGAAGGAGAAGGATGTCAGCACGGCTACTAAGAATGGCGAGAACGAAGAGAAGACGAAAAGTGAAGATGTTGAGCAAAAAGGGACGAATGAAGACGAAAAGCCAAAAAGTGGGGATGCTAAGGAGAAGACGGGTGTGGAGAAAACTAGTGTGGACGATACCAAGTCTGATAAGGAAACTCATAAAGATGACAAAGAAAAAGAGAAAACAGACATGGCGAATAAGGGAAGTGATAAGGAAAAAGAGACAAACGACACGGACAGAGATAAAGATGACACAGAAGATAACAGTAAAACTGGCGACAAAAACATCACCCCCAGTGCCAAAGAAGAGAAGAACGTCGCTGAAGCTTCCTCTGATGATAAAAATGATGTGAAAGAAAGTGCTGACACTGTTGAGGCAAGTCCAGATGCCAAGGACACACCTAGCAGCACAGCTGATTCTGATAAAGAAGCAGCCAAGGCTAAAGATGCAACCAAAACGGAAACACCAGAAAAAGAGTCCGGAGTGGCCTCTAACAACGATGCTACCAAGGCTAAAGATGCACCCAAAACGGAAACACCAGAAAAAGAGTCCGGAGAGGCCTCTAACAACGATGCTACCAAGGCTAAAGATGCACCCAAAACGGAAACACCAGAAAAAGAGTCCGGAGAGGCCTCAAACAACGATGCTACCAAGGCTAAAGATGCAACCAAAACGGAAACACCAGAAAAAGAGTCCGGAGAGGCCTCAAACAAAGACACAGAAAAACCAGCTGAAGACACAGAAGCCTCCACCAGTTCAAACCAGAACGAAGAAGAAATGGAGAAGAAGGAGGAAGAAGTGACCAAGAAAGACGTCGAAGAGACGGAGGAAAAAGAGAAAACACAGGATAACAATGCCGAGAAGAAAGACAACGACGAGAGCGAGAAAACTGTGGACGTGAAAAAGGGTGAGAGACTTGATGTCGTCGCTTCTGTCAACTGTTGCACTGTAACTCCCACGTCCGGCCCCTCCACCGCTACCTTGTGTATCGCCCTTGTTGCCGACGACAACGGTGACAGCAGTATCCTGGCGCGAATGACTGCCAGCAGCTTTGAGCTGCTTGACACTGTCGTCGCGTCAGGTTGTGTGCTTTCAATCGGCTTGCACTGCATGCTGGTGTCGTAGTCTGCACGCTATTTTTTATTTTTTTATTTTTTTTGTAGTTTATTTATGTATTTTATTTTATTTAAAAGAAAACAAAAATGTTTATGTTTTTATGTATTTATTTATGTATTTATTTCCTTATTTCTGTCTTTATTTCTTATTTTTTACATTTATTTATTTATTTGTTTGTTTGTTTATTTTTATTTTTGTTATTTTTAAAATTAGAGAAACATTCTCAAATCCTCTTTATCAATTTGAGATGTTTTCATTCGTGTGCGCTTTTTCTGCCTCCCCACCCTCCCTTGCCATTTATTTGTTTATTCATTTATTTCTTTATTTTTAATATAGAAAATATTCTTAAATCCTCCTAATGATTGGGATTAGTTTTTGTTTGTGTAAGCTTTTTCTGCTCACCCCCCCCCCCCCCCCCCCTCACCACCATTTCCAGATGTTTCAGTTAGCTTTTCTCCCTCCTTCTTGCCCCACACGTCCCAGCAATGCACACAATCCTTGCAACAGATGAGTTCTGGAGAGAACTCTGTCTGGGTTTTGATTTGCTTTGAAAGAGTTGTGCCTCTTCAGTACAGCGAGGCAGACAATCATATCATTATGATATCTGACGTGTCGAATAAAGTCAATCCTGGCATAGGCAGTGAATTGTGCGCTTGGATGAGCATATTTTGAAAAGAAAAGGGCATCATACACTGCATGGAACCCCCTGGGCGGGGATGTAGCTCAGTCGGTAGCGTGCTGGATTTGTAGTATCACATGTTCAGTGTGACATCATGAATGCTTTAGTCTAACATATTAGTTGTATCATTGACGGACGAAGTGGCGCAGTGGTAAGACGTCGGCTTCCTAATCGGAAGGTCTTGAGTTCGAATCCCGGCCGCGGCTGCCTGGTGGGTTAAGGGTGGAGATTTTTCCGATCTCCCAGGTCAACTTATGTGCAGACCTGCTAGTGCCTTATCCCCCTTCGTGTGTACACGCAAGCACAATACCAAGTGCGCACGGAAAAGATCCTGTAATCCATGTCAGAGTTCGGTGGGTTATAGAAACATGAAAATACCCAGCATGCTTCCCCGAAAGCGGCGTATGGCTGCCTAAATGGCGGGGTAAAAACAGTCATACACGTAAACCCCCACTCGTGCAAAAAACACAAGTGTACGTGGGAGTTTTAGCCCATGAACGCCGAAGAAGAAGAAGTTGTATCATTGTTTGCCACAGTGTTTCGAACAGGCGTAACTCATTCACAGCCAATACAAACTCCAACAGAGCTATTTCAAAACATTGTCTATTCTGCCTACACTTTTGGTCATCTCTTTGTTGTGACTTTTAAATGACCTTCACTAATAATGTCCTTGCTAAGTAATCTCTGTATTATGAGTGTTTTGTTTCTGTTTATCATTTTACCGTCACTCTTTGTGGGTGTTTTCCTTGACTTTACATTGTGATGTGTTTTTGTGCTTACGTGTTTGCTAGTGTATTTATTCCTAATATAGACATTTGCTGTTGTGACATTTTGTATCATTCTTGTGGGGTGGGTTTTTTGCTTTTTAGTTGATATGGGTGGTAGGGGGTAAAACTAAAAGAGGGATTAGAAAATGTATTGTTCATAGCACATGCACAGGATGTTGTCGGATTTGTTAGCAGCTGTGGTAACAGTAGGTTTGTTTTGCTTTAGAAACGTAAAGATATCTTACATATTGTTTTGCTTCATTGTGTAATTTTTATGGTTGTTTTTTCTGTGTAGCCTCCCGTAGATATCACTTGAATTTCAGTGTACTTGGTAAGAGTTTGTACAAATCAAAGAAAACGCATGAAGATGTAGACTAGAGGAGTGGAATCACAATAAATTGTTTTCTTTATGTGACAATATAGTTGTGTTGCACGCTTTCATTTTCAAGCAAAAGAGAAAAGAAAATGCAGATCAGCTGTTTTTCTTTCCTGGTAAAGTTTTTTTTTCTTTTTTTGACTGACATGCGAAGCAAAAGTGAGTCTATGTACTCACCCGAGTCGTCCGTCCGTCCGTCCGTCCGTCCGTCCGGAAAAGTTTTTCTTTATTACATTTAGTCAAGTTTTGACTAAATGTTTTAACATAGAGGGGGAATCGAGACGAGGGTCGTGGTGTATGTGTGTGTGTCTGTGCGTGTGTGTGTGTAGAGCGATTCAGACCAAACTACTGGACCGATCTTTATGAAATTTGACATGAGAGTTCCTGGGAATGATATCCCCGGACGTTTTTTTCTTTTTTTCGATAAATACCTTTGATGACGTCATATCCGGCTTTTTGTAAAAGTTGAGGCGGCACTGTCACACCCTCATTTTTCAATCAAATTGATTGAAATTTTGGCCAAGCAATCTTTGACGAAGGCCGGACTTCGGTATTGCATTTCAGCTTGGTGGCTTAAAAATTAATTTTTGACTTTGGTCATTAAAAATCTGAAAATTGTAAAAAAACACAAATGTTTTTATAAAGCGATCCAAATTTACGTTCATCTTATTCTTCATCATTTTCTGATTCCAAAAACATATAAATATGTTATATTTGAATTAAAAACAAGCTCTGAAAATTAAAAATATAAAAATTATGATCAAAATTAAATTTTCGAAATCAATTTAAAAACACTTTCATCTTATTCCTTGTCGGTTCCTGATTCCAAAAACATATAGATATGATATGTTTGGATTAAAAACACGCTCAGAAAGTTATAACGAAGAGAGGCACAGAAAAGCGTGCTATGCAGCACAGCGAAACCGCTACCGCGCTAAACAGGCTCGTCACTTTCACTGCCTTTTGCACTAGCGGCGGACTACGGTCATTGTGAAAAAATGCAGTGCGTACAGTTTCATTCTGTGAGTTCGACAGCTTGACTAAATGTTGTATTTTCGCCTTACGCGACTTGTTTTTTCTTCATGTGTGTGCTTGTCATATTGCAGATATTTGTGTTATTTGCTTTCAGCAGCCTGCTGTTAGAATGAGACTTTTATATGTGTGATTCTGTTGAAAATTCACACACAAATCCATTGGCCATGGTTTCCAACATTGATAGAAGTTTCTAGATGTTTCTAGACGTTTTATGAATGTGTTTTTACTGTGACTGGGTGTCTCTTCATTTTTGTTATAACTTTCTGTACGATTTTTTTCCCACATCTTACATTTATGTTAACAAATGCTCTGTTTAACAAATGTTTATTGAAGGTCATAATTAACCAATTTCATGATATCAAAAGGCAGTCTACATAAGAATTGAGGAGCAGCACTAGAGGTTTCTTTTTTGATTTTCAAAAATATACAGCTGTTGTTGTTTTTCCCCCTTGTTTTTCAACATTTGTTTGGAATAAAAGAAATAAGAAAACACACCCTTTCTTCATATCATAATACATTAAGTGTGTGTTCCAAAGTAGTTTTTGTTCAGATTAAGACTGATGTTAACAGAAATACTATATGCTAGTAGGGATGAATGAATACCTTTTGAATGCACCGAGTGGTGCTGGTAGTGAAACTGTATTTCAAAGACGCTCATAATGTTAGCTTACCATATTTAGCAGCTGTGCTTTCCACATTTGTGTTAAAATATGGTGCAAGTTAAGCTCCTAGTTAAGTACATTGAGTCTCATTTACTGTATTGTTTTGCTTGCTTGGATAATTGGTAATGCAGAGCACATAAAAACAATTGTTTGTTCTTGAGGTTTAAAAAAAAGTCCTTTTCTTTTTAGATCCTGTCTTTATATATTGTATACATGTAATGATGAATAAACATGATTTTTTTTCTCTCAAACACTTTTAAGTTTAAGTATTCAATAAACTGAAGCATATTTCTTTGCCACAGCAGTAATCTTGATCTTGTGTTTGTGTAACAGAAGAGATAGAGGAAGAGGCGAGAGAGGAAAAAGGGGAGGAAGAAGAAGCAGGAGGGGAAGGAGAGAAGACCGCTGAAAACGGAGAGCAGAAAACGGAGGAACAAGCGACAGCTGACTCGAAAGAAGGTGAGTTGCTCTTTCTCAGTCCCTGTTCCACAACAAAGAAAAAAGTTTTGTAAAGTTTAATTCACTTTTATAAATGTATATTAAAAGAAGTTTGAACTGATGTTGATATTTTAAAATGATATAGTCGGTATTGTTTTGGGTCCGCAATGATATAGACACATGCATATATAGTCATAATCCGTGATTTTTGTATTTTTGAGTTATGACATCCTTATCTTTTCACTGGAATAAGCTTCTGTGTATGTTGAGTTATGACATCCTTGTCTTTTCACTGGAATAAGCTTCTGTGTATGTTGAGTTATGACATCCTTGTCTTTTCACTGGAATAAGCTTCTGTGTATGTTGAGTTATGACATCCTTATCTTTTCACTGGAATAAGCTTCTGTGTATGTTGAGTTATGACATCCTTGTCTTTTCACTGGAATAAGCTTCTGTGTATGTTGAGTTATGACATCCTTGTCTTTTCACTGGAATAAGCTTCTGTGTATGTTGAGTTATGACATCCTTATCTTTTCACTGTAATAAGCTTCTGTGTATGTTGAGTTATGACATCCTTATCTTTTCACTGGAATAAGCTTCTGTGTATGTTGAGTTATGACATCCTTGTCTTTTCACTGGAATAAGCTTCTGTGTATGTTGAGTTATGACATCCTTGTCTTTTCACTGGAATAAGCTTCTGTGTATGTTGAGTTATGACATCCTTATCTTTTCACTGGAATAAGCTTCTGTGTATGTTGAAACAGTTTTCATTTTTGAGTCACTTGAGAAAAAGTGACTCTATGTAATTGGTCAGTGTTAGTCTGTCCGGCCGGCCGGCCGGCCGTCCGGCCAGCCGGCCGTCCGTAGACACCACCTTAACGTTGGACTTTTCTCGGAAACTATCAAAGCGATCGGGCTCATATTTTGTTTAGTCGTGACCTCCAATGACCTCTACACTTTAACGATGGTTTCGTTGACCTTTGACCTTTTTCAAGGTCACAGGTCAGCGTCAAAGGAAAAATTAGACATTTTATATCTTTGACAAAGTTCATCGGATGTGATTGAAACTTTGTAGGATTATTCTTTACATCAAAGTATTTACATCTGTAGCCTTTTACGAACGTTATCAGAAAAACAAGGGAGATAACTAGCCTTTTCTGTTCGGCAACACACAACTTAACGTTGGGCTTTTCTCGGAAACTATAAAAGTGACCGGGCTCAAATTTTATGAGAACGTGACTCATTGTGTTGTGAATAGCAATTTCTTCCTGTCCATCTGATGCCTCATATAATATTCAGAACTGCGAAAGTGACTCGATCGAGCGTTTGCTCTTCTTGTTGTCTTTTATTTTTATTTTTGTTTTGTTTTTTCATGTACCCACATGGGGTTTCCTGAAATAAATTCTTTGCCTTGCCTTGCCTTGTTTCTCACCCGCGAGAAGGAGGGGGGGGGGGGGGGACCCCTTGTTTTACTAATGGTGCTGCAAAAAAACAGAGCAGTAGGGTGTGTCAACAGTTTACCTCCGGGAAGAGAGATCCATGGGGACCTGGTAGCTCAGTTGGTAGAGCACTGGACTTGTTATCCAAGAGTCACGGGTTCGAATCCGGCCCAGGATGGACACGGGTCAACTTCATGAGCAGATTCAGAGATGGTATCCATGTTCCACCCCCGTATCACCACTGTGGCACGTAAAAGATCTCGGTCATTCTGTCATAAGTGCAGGTGGCCGATTACACCTAAACCCGCACACACCTGGGCAGCGCCACTCTGTTGCTGCTAGCTTTCCACTGGGAGGAAGCGACCCAAATTTCCCAGCGATGGGACAATGAAGTTATGAAAATGAAAATGAAAAAAGAATGTGTACTGACCTGATGCAGATGCTACAGGGGGCGAGACAGCAAGCGCAGAGGGTGCCGCCAGCAAGGAGGAACCAGCCGAGGAACAACCCCCAGCGACCACTGATGACGCTGAGAAGGAACCCCAGCCCTCCGCAGAGGGCAAAGAAAAGCCTGAGGAAGAGGTCAAAGCACCAGCTGCAGAAGGTAAGATAGGATAAGATAAGAAAACTTTAATGTCCATTTTCATTTTACACAAACATTGACATTTTTATTTTGGTACCACATCGCATTTCTAATAACATAAGACACGATAAAAAAAATTTTAGGGTGAAAGTCGCTTGTCGCTTGGTCATTTCTATGCTTAAACAAATGAAGCAGAGAGCTGTTTAGAGATCTGATAAAAGTAAACTCTCACTTACACATGAGGCATGTGGTATGCATTTAGAGCGCTTACTTCCCTTTGGTTAGCACATTTTTGACTCACATGCGAAGCAAAAGTGAGTCTATGTACTCACCCGAGTCGTCCGTCCATCCGTCCGGACGTCCGTCCGGACGTCCGGACGTCCGGACGTCCGGAAAACTTTAACGTTGGATATTTCTTGGACACTATTCAGTCTATCAGTACCAAATTTGGCAAGATGGTGTATGATGACAAGGCCCCAAAAAACATACATAGCATCTTGACCTTGCTTCAAGGTCAAGGTCGCAGGGGCCATAAATGTTGCCTAAAAAACAGCTATTTTTCACATTTTCCCCATTTTCTCTGAAGTTTTTGAGATTGAATACCTCACCTACATATGATATATAGGGCAAAGTAAGCCCCATCTTTTGATACCAGTTTGGTTTACCTTGCTTCAAGGTCAAGGTCACAGGAGCTCTTCAAAGTTGGATTGTATACATATTTTGAAGTGACCTTGACCCTGAACTATGGAAGATAACTGTTTCAAACTTAAAAATTATGTGGGGCACATGTTATGCTTTCATCATGAGACACATTTGGTCACATATGATCAAGGTCAAGGTCACTTTGACCCTTATGAAATGTGACCAAAATAAGGTAGTGAACCACTAAAAGTGACCATATCTCATGGTAGAAAGAGCCAATAAGCACCATTGTACTTCCTATGTCTTGAATTAACAGCTTTGTGTTGCATGACCTTGGATGACCTTGACCTTGGGTCAAGGTCACATGTATTTTGGTAGGAAAAATGTGTAAAGCAGTTCTTAGTGTATGATGTCATTGCTAGGTTTAGTTACCCTAAAGGTCGAGGTCAAGCATGTGAGTCGTATGGGCTTTGCCCTTCTTGTAATGCTTGTTATGCTCTCAGGTGCCAGGAGATTCGTTCCGCATAACTCTCACTTACTCTTGTTGCACATGTTAACACTTACCTCCCTTTCTTTCTCAGATCTTAAAATAGCGCTCTGGTTTATTTGATTAAAACATTTTTTAAGGGTAATAATTGCAACTCTTGACATAGCTGTTTGATGAGATTTTGACAGCGATTTTTTGTAAATTTACTTTGCTGCTTGACTGTTCTTTTTTCAATACCTGTTGTTTGAACACATACATGTGAACACGTGTGAGTCTTGACTGACTTTTCAATACCTGTTGTTTGAACACATACATGTGAACACGTGTGAGTCTTGACTGACTTTTCAATACCTGTTGTTTGAACACATACATGTGAACACGTGTGAGTCTTGACTGACTTTTCAATACCTGTTGTTT
Source organism: Littorina saxatilis (assembly GCF_037325665.1). Classification (NCBI taxonomy): domain Eukaryota; kingdom Metazoa; phylum Mollusca; class Gastropoda; order Littorinimorpha; family Littorinidae; genus Littorina; species Littorina saxatilis. Next base: position 3,589,262 of record NC_090250.1, on the reverse strand, counting down.
GAACACATACATGTGAACACGTGTGAGTCTTGACTGACTTTTCAATACCTGTTGTTTGAACACATACATGTGAACACGTGTGAGTCTTGACTGACTTTTCAATACCTGTTGTTTGAACACATACATGTGAACACGTGTGAGTCTTGACTGACTTTTCAATACCTGTTGTTTGAACACATACATGTGAACACGTGTGAGTCTTGACTGACTTTTCAATACCTGTTGTTTGAACACATACATGTGAACACGTGTGAGTCTTGACTGACTTTTCAATACCTGTTGTTTGAACACGTACATGTGAAGACGTGTGAGTCTTGACTGACTTTTCAATACCTGTTGTTTGAACACATACATGTGAACACGTGTGAGTCTTGACTGACTTTTCAATACCTGTTGTTTGAACACATACATGTGAACACGTGTGAGTCTTGACTGACTTTTCAAGGTTTACGTCCTCTTAGTATATTAGGACATGTACATAATTATTGGTAATACGCTGAGGATAGGGTCTTGTATTTTCTATGTCTTTGTGTGTTGGCATTGCATGTAGAAAATGCTTTGCATTCCTGGGTGACTTACAAGACATTTCTGTCTTGACTGCTTTCAAAACTATCGTAGGAGCATTTGTGTGTTAAATCTTACTTTCCAATCTTGACCTTTTCTCAGGTACTTTTTCACAAATATTTGGTTTTAACTTTTTAATGAGATTTTGACACCCAGTTAAGTGCTCATACAAATAATCCCATTCACACTGCTTCCACCTTGTTCAGCCGAGACAGTCAAAGCAGAGAACGGCACATCAGTAGCAGCACCAGCAGCCAGCCAAGAGGCCGACAAGATTGAAAAGAAGGACCATGCTACAGAATCAGCACCAGCAGCCAGCCAAGAGGCTGACAAGATTGAAATGAAGGACCATGTTACACAATCAAAACCACAATCAGAAGAATCTACAAACGGTGAGGCCGCAGAAGCAAAAACCGAGCAGCCTAAAGCAACCCCACCCAAAGTAGGCGCTGAGAAAGACGAGGACAACCAAGATCCGCAGACGGAAGAAGAAATCCTCGAAGAACGAGAAGAGGCGGAAGGCAGCAGCAACCAGCCAATCGCATCCATTTCCGTCAGCCAGAAGCCGGCGGAGGGAGCCAGTCACGCGACGGAGCCGCCCAAGCCGAGCAGTCTGGATCTGACACATCCAGACATCCCCGACCATCTGCACCAACTTCCCGCCTCGGATGGTGGGTCGCTGACGCAACGCCTGGAGAGGGCGCTAGGATCTGTGGCCCCCCTGCTGCGGGAAATCTTCGTGGACTTTGCTCCCTTCCTGTCCAAGACCCTGATTGGATCGCACGGCCAGGAGCTGCTTATTGGAGGTGAGATGCGGGTGATTAAAGAATGGAGTTGATGTTAGTTTACGTATACTGTGTGACAGTGTAATAACTGTAGCAGACCTGTTTACCCTTACGATTATGGCGTAATTTATTACGATTTTCTGAAAAAAATATGCCATTCCGCTATCCGTGTCAAGACTACGATTTTCATAAATAAAACAAAATTTAAAAAAAATAAAAATAATTTATTTTTTTATTTTTTTATTAATTCACATGTTTGGCATTGTTTTTTTCAATGGCAAAATGGGGTGAAAAAGCACAGGACTGACCAGAGAGCATGTCTGTCTGATGGCGCAAGTACAGTAGAGAAGCGCTTGACACACTGAAAAAGGCCTACTATGAGCAAAAGAAAAAGAATCAGTGATGCATGTGCTTTTGATGTGATCTTCTTTGAAATTATGATGACTACAAAAATTGACTGATGTGTTTTGTTTGTGAATGATGGATGATTGCGTTTCGCAGACACAGTTGTCATATGCGTTGTAATTGGCGACGAATGCTGGATGATTACTATTTTTGTGCCAGGATTACTATTTTTGGGGCTGAGCATTACTCCAAAACACTTCGGGGGTAAACAGGTCTGCTGTAGGGACAGGATATAATTTTATTTGAACTTCGTGACGCACAAATCCAAAACAGATAAACTGCTAACGTTCCAAATCAAGAATAAAAAAACAAGAAAGGTAAAATTATTGGAACGTTTAATTCACAATAAAATAAAACATTCACAAGATTCTTTGATTTTGTTGATTGCTGCGACCATCTTGGAGACAGTCACAGATAAGTCACAGCATCAATCGTTTTTGTTGTGTCTCTCGTTTGTCCACTTGAAAGGCCGTTAAAATGATAGGTTAAGTTTCTTGTGAATGTTTTATTTTGTCGTGAATTGAACGTTCCAATACACCAGTTAGCATGGAACGAAGAGGGAAACTGGAAGAGGAGGAAGAAGAAAAACACTCCAAATAAATCTGCGCATGTGTTTAAATCAACCAGAAAAACAAGAAAAAGCGCGTGTTTGTATGCCCGATGTAATCTTACACTCTTTCTTCGGACACTCAAAAGCAACTTCGGGGCTGGAAGACTACAAAATTGCACTTTCTGCAGACTGAATCTACGCGTTCTAATCAACAGGAACAAAAAGAGGAAAAACAAAAACACTCGAAAAAACGATTTGCGAATGCGTGAGTTCCGAAATGTTCACAGTACTGTTGACTGGTGTATAGTTTAACTTTTCTTATTTCTGTGTGACACAGGTCTGGTGACGCTGAAGCAGAGCACGTCTGTGGTGGAATTGGTGATGTTGCTGTGTTCACAGGAATGGCAGAACTCGCTCCAGAAACACGCTGGTCTCGCCTTCATCGAGCTGGTCAACGAGGGAAGGTAGGGTGTGAGGCTTTGAATCTGGCTGTTGGGTGTTGGTGGTTGCTTTGTTTATACAGTGGAACCCCCCTTTTAAGACCTCCAAAAATCTGAAAAAATCAGGTCTTAAAAAGGAGGGAGTCTTAAAATGGGGGTTAATTTGCAGAGGGCATGAACAGAAAGTCTGAGAAATCAGGGTCTTACAAGGAAGAGAGTCTTAAATTAGGGGTCTTAACCCAATGCCCCCTGACAAAAAAATGGCAGGCTGCCTTCTTAATCCTGAGCAAAGGGAAACTAATCCGCACAACATGCACACATACAAAACAAAACAATTCATATAAAATAATAGAGTACTCACATTTATATAGAAGATGGCAGAATAACTCGAGAATACACTATAGTTTCATATGCAAGTATGTTCTGTCCACTTCCAATGTAATAAATGTTGTTTAAACAAAAAAATCCAGCAAGTGTTCTTCAAAAACGTCCAACGTGTCAGCCTTCAGTCCTCATTTACACCAATATATGTTGAAAACTCCCAGAAAAATCCTCCCGAAAGTCCTGTTGTCTAATAACAACACCCAGATCGATGTCAAGACTCATCCCCTTTCACATCTTCAAGTAGAAAACCTTCGAAAGGCGTGTCAGAATGGTCATCTGAGTTCCCCATGATCGAACACCATACTTCCAAACCTTCGTTCAACGCCATTTTGTCAATGTCAGAGAAAAAAAATCTCAAACTTTGAAAATTCACAGCTAACATACTATTGCATCGATTCAAACTCTGCAAACGCTAGAATGAAGCAGCCGGAAGGAAGTGCATTAATCACATCCGGTCGCAAGGCCTTATGGGTAAGGCTCAAAGCGAAAGTGAAAGTAGGTGACCTAGTGTTTAGCGGGCCATGCCGGGCGTTTCAGGGATTTCATATGGCACTTCCGGCGGGCCATGCCGGGCGGTTCAGGGGGCATTGGGTTAAAAAAAGGGGGTTCCACTGTGTGATGGTTGGTCGAGTGAGTGTTAGTGACATTGATTTAGTAGTGTTTACTCTTTTGAACAAAAAGTTGTTTTCTTTCCAATAGTTCGAGGATACATTTAAAAACAAAAATCAAATTCTTCGAGGATTCATTTTAAGAAAATGTTTTCTATCAAATTTCTTCAAGGATTCATTTTATGAAGCAAGGCTGCTCTCACCCCACCTAAACGCCTGAACAGACCCGTTGCGGAATACAGTAGACCCCCTTATTTTTGTTTGTTCGTTCATGGGCTGAAACTCCCACGCCTTTTACGTGTATGGCCGTTTTTACCCCGCCATTTAGGCAGCCATACACCGCTTTCGGAGGAAGCATGCTGGGTATTTTCGTGTTTCTATAGCCCACCGAACTCTGACATGGATTACAGGATCTTTTTCGCGCGCACTTGGTCTTGTGCTTGCGTGTACACACGAGGTTGTTCGGACACCGAGGAGAGTCTGCACACAAAGTTGACTCTGAGAAATAAATCTCTCGCCGAACGTGGGGACGAACTCACGCTGACAGCGGCCAACTGGATACAAATCCAGCGTGCTACCGACTGAGCTACATCCCCGCCCCAGACCCCCTTATGAGACGTCTACAAATCCAGCGCGCTACCGACTGAGCTACATCCCCGCCCCAGACCCCCTTATGAGACGTCTACAAATCCAGCGCGCTACCGACTGAGCTACACCCCCGCCCCAGACCCCCTTATGAGACGTCTACAAATCCAGCGCGCTACCGACTGAGCTACATCCCCGCCCCAGACCCCCTTATGAGACGTCTACAAATCCAGCGCGCTACCGACTGAGCTACATCCCCGCCCCAGACCCCCTTATGAGACGTCTACAAATCCAGCGCGCTACCGACTGAGCTACATCCCCGCCCCAGACCCCCTTATGAGACGTCTACAAATCCAGCGCGCTACCGACTGAGCTACATCCCCGCCCCAGACCCCCTTATGAGACGTCCACAAATCTGAGGTCTGAACAACTGAAAAAGCAAGGCCTTAAAGGGGGAGAAGTCTTAAATCAGGGGGTCTTAATTCCCCCGAAATCGGCGTATGCTGCCTGAATGGCGGGGTAAAAACGGTCATACACGTAAAAATCCACTCGTGCTAAAAGACATGAGTGAACGTGGGAGTCTAAGCCCATGAACGAAGCAGAAGAAGAAGGAGGGGGTCTTAATAGGGGGGTTCCACTGTACGTCTTAACACTTTCTACCCCACCTATGTCGACCAAGGTTTTTTTAGCCGAGACCAGCTGTGCTGCAGCAGGTCACTCAGAATTGTAGTAACTGTGTAGTAACTGTGTATCAACACGCTGGAATGCAGGCGTTAGATCGACGTTACAGGAAGCGACTGAAGCTAACAGTCTGAGCGGATATATCCGTACCTGGTCAGATAGAGCCATATGAGTGGGTACGGATATATCCGTACCTGGGAGACAATGAGTTAACTGATGCAACGTGTAACACAACATTGTCGTTTTCAGACTGTTGGCACACGCCACAAGGGACCACATAGTGCGTGTGGCCAACGAAGCAGAGTTCATTCTCAATCGCATGCGGGCCGAGGATGTGCAGAAACACGCTGAGTTTGAGGTATGTGCATTGTTGTTCATTTAGGTGACATTTTAAAATATTGCCATTTCATATGTTACGTGGATTTCCATTGGTCAATTGGGCAAAATTGAGCTCAGTGCAAAAGTGATAACGACGACATTTCCGTCCGTCGATATCAGTTTTGATATCGACGACCTCTTTATTGCTTCCCCACTTCAAAAACAAAAACACCTAAATTTAAAAACAAAAACATGTATATGAAAATGTAATTATCCCAGAATGTAGTTGAGCAAGTGACTAAAGACTTTTTGAAAGAAAAGACATTTTAAAATACTGAAAAGTACAAGAAAAACGTGAACAAAAAGAAATAATAATCAGAGGGAGGGATATGGAACAGCCAAAACTGAGACAAATACTTTTGTAATTTCTTTACAGTAAATACAAAATGTCCAGAGAATTAGCAATATATCTAACATTGACTGACTGTGTGATTATATCTTCTGCTATTGGTCTGTTTCGACAGACCGGAGGTCGAGATTTTGATATCACTGTCTCAACAGACCATAGCAGAAGATACCATCACACAGTCCGTCAATATTGGGTATAGTGAGTAGTACTGGGTTAAAGTAGTGTCTAAGCCTTTGAAAACAAGATTGTTTGGTGAAAATTATCATTCTACTGTGCCCTGTCTGCCTTACTTACAGTCAAACCGGCCTTGGCAATGACCTCTCGATGATGACCACCTGCTCATAACGACCACCTCAAAGGATCCCTGACAAACAACATTTCAAACAATAATTCATCTTTGCATAGCGACCACCTGTCTAAAGCAACATTTAAAAAAATAATTCATCTTTGCATAGCGACCACCTGTCTAAAGCGACCACCTGTCTAAAGCGACCACCTGTCTAAAGCAACCACTCTTGATCGGTCACTTGGGTGATCGTTCAACTGTAATTTTGATTTAAAAAAACCAAGAATGGTTTGTTTAGCAAACGTTTAATTTTTGGCAAAATAAAGCATACACAAGTACATCAACCAAACGGTTTTTATAGTGGACAGACAAACAGACAGACAGACAGACAGACAGACAGACAGACAGACAGACAGACAGACAGACAGACAGACAGACAGACAGACAGACAGACAGACAGACAGACAGACAAACTAACTAACCATTCTTGTTTTTTGATTCTGAATATTGGAACGTTAGCAGTCTATCTGTTTTGGGGGTTACAAGTGTATTTTCCTGTTATATTGTTAACCCCTACATGTGGTTGTTGCAGTCCATCTGGCTACAAGTGTATTTTGTTAACCCCTACATGTGGTTGTTGCAGTCCATCTGGTTACAAGTGTATTTTGTTAACCCCTACATGTGGTTGTTGCAGTCCATCTGGTTACAAGTGTATTTTGTTAACCCCTACATGTGGTTGTTGCAGTCCATCTGGTTACAAGTGTATTTTGTTAACCCCTACATGTGGTTGTTGCAGTCCATCTGGTTACAAGTGTATTTTGTTAACCCCTACATGTGGTTGTTGCAGTCCATCTGGTTACAAGTGTATTTTGTTAACCCCTACATGTGGTTGTTGCAGTCCATCTGGTTACAAGTGTATTTTGTTAACCCCTACATGTGGTTGTTGCAGTCCATCTGGTTACAAGTGTATTTTGTTAACCCCTACATGTGGTTGTTGCAGTCCATCTGGTTACAAGTGTATTTTGTTAACCCCTACATGTGGTTGTTGCAGTCCATCTGGTTACAAGTGTATTTTGTTAACCCCTACATGTGGTTGTTGCAGTCCATCTGGTTACAAGTGTATTTTGTTAACCCCTACATGTGGTTGTTGCAGTCCATCTGGTTACATGTGTATTTTGTTAACCCCTACATGTGGTTGTTGCAGTCCATCTGGTTACAAGTGTATTTTGTTAACCCCTACATGTGGTTGTTGCAGTCCATCTGGTTACAAGTGTATTTTGTTAACCTCTACATGTGGTTGTTGCAGTCCATCTGGTTACAAGTGTATTTTCCTGTTATTTTGTTAACCCCTACATGTGGTTGTTGCAGTCGATCTCGGCCCAGCTGATGATGGAGCGCCGTGAAGAGGAGAAGCTGTGTGATCACCTGATCAAGTCGGCCAAGCGACGCGACCACTCGCAGGCCTACAGGCTCAAGGACAAGGTCATCAACATCCTCACCAACAAGCACGGAGCCTGGGGCCAGGGAGCAAAGAGGTGGGTACATGCATCCATTCTACCCGCCAGCTCAGTTGGTAGAGCACTGGACTTGTGATGCGTAGGTCACGGCTAGCTCAGTTGGTAGAGCACTGGACTTGTGATCCGTAGGTCACGGCTAGCTCAGTTGGTAGAGCACTGGACTTGTGATCCGTAGGTCACGGCTAGCTCAGTTGGTAGAGCACTGGACTTGTGATCCGTAGGTCACGGCTAGCTCAGTTGGTAGAGCACTGGACTTGTGATCTGTAGGTCACGGGTAGCTCAGTTGGTTGAGCACTGGACTTGTGATCCGTAGGTCACGGCTAGCTCAGTTGGTAGAGCACTGGACTTGTGATCCGTAGGTCACGGCTAGCTCAGTTGGTAGAGCACTGGACTTGTGATCCGTAGGTCACGGGTAGCTCAGTTGGTAGAGCACTGGACTTGTGATCCGTAGGTCACGGGTAGCTCAGTTGGTAGAGCACTGGACTTGTGATCCGTAGGTCACGGCTAGCTCAGTTGGTAGAGCACTGGACTTGTGATCCGTAGGTCACGGGTAGCTCAGTTGGTAGAGCACTGGACTTGTGATCCGTAGGTCACGGGTAGCTCAGTTGGTAGAGCACTGGACTTGTGATCCGTAGGTCACGGCTAGCTCAGTTGGTAGAGCACTGGACTTGTGATCCGTAGGTCACTGGTAGCTCAGTTGGTAGAGCACTGGACTTGTGATCCGTAGGTCACGGGTAGCTCAGTTGGTAGAGCACTGGACTTGTGATCCGTAGGTCACGGGTAGCTCAGTTGGTAGAGCACTGGACTTGTGATCCGTAGGTCACGGGTAGCTCAGTTGGTTGAGCACTGGACTTGTGATCCGTAGGTCACGGGTTCCAATCAGGGCTGGGATGGACACAGGTCAGCTTTATGTGCAGACTCAGAGACAGTATCCATGTTCCACCCCTATGTCACCACTGTGGCACGTAAAATACCTTGGGTCATTCTGCCGTAAGTGCAGATGGCTGATTACACCTAAACACGCACACACCTGGGTAGCGCGACTCTGTTGCTGCTAGCTTTCCATGGGGAGGAAGCGACTCCAGACCTGTTTACCCTTACGATTTTGGCGTAATTTATTACGATTTTCTGCAAAAAATACGCCATTCCGCTATCCGTGTCAAGACTACGATTTTCATAAATTAAAAAAATGTAAACAAAAAAATTAAAATTTTTTTTTGTTTGTTTGTTTGTTATCAATTCACATGTTTAGCATTGTTTTTTTCAATGGCAAAATGGGATAAAAAAGCACAGGACTGACCAGAGATCATGTCTGTCTGATGAGACGCTGGAGAGCCTTATTCTAGTGGTGAAGTCTCGCCCTCACTCATTCGGCAAGCGCAAGTACAGTAGAAAAGCGCTTGACACACTGAAAAAGGCCTACTACGAGCAAAAGAAAAAGAATCGGTGATGCATGTGCTTTTGATGTGATCTTCTTTGAAATTATGATGGCTACAAAAACTGACTGATGTGTTTTGTTTGTGAATGATGGATATATGTGCATGATTGCGTTTCGCAGACACAGTTGTCATGTGCGTTGTAATTGGCGACGAATGCTGGATGATTACTATTTTTGTGCCAGGATTACTATTTTTGGGGCTGAGCATTACTCCAAAACACTTATGGGGGTAAACAGGTCTGCGACTCGAATTTCCCAGTGATGGGACAATAAAGTATTGAAAATGAAATGAAAGAAATATAGGTGACTAAGTTGATTATTTTCCCCAAAATAAAGAGAAATGCTGCTAATGTGCTGTACATCCTTGTAGACCTGAAAACCTGGTAATGTTGCGGAAATGTGTTGCTAACAGAGTGTGTGAGCAATATTCCCAGTGTACTGCACATGGTTGACATAGTCTTATGTATTGTGTGTTATGTGTGTTGACCTTGTGTTGCAGCACGGCCACTGAGTTCTGGAAGTAGGACGTGTGGGAGGAATTTGATGACGGTTAATCTGACGAATCACGGAATTTGTTACATTCTGTGCTGTGCTACTTTGTTGACCTATGTTGCTGACAGAGTGTGTGTGTTGACCTTGTGTTGCAGCACTGCCACTGAGTTCTGGAAGCTGGACGTGTGGGAGGACGACAGCAGGAGGCGGAGGCGGCTGATCAGGAATCCGCTCGGGTCTACCCACCCCCAGGCCACGCTCAAGGCTGCCCTCGAACACGGTATGTCACTGTGTGATTAATATTTTGCACCCAACTTTGCAAAATTGATGCAGAAAACACCGTAAATGTCAAAAAAAAAAAAAAAAAACAAGAAAAGGATAAATTATGGAAACATTTAATTCAGGACAACACTAAACATTTACACAAGAATTTCAACCAATCTGCCTGTCATTAAAGGTTGGCAAACAAGAGACACAACAAACAAGAATAATGATTCTATGCCACTTAACTTAGAATGTTTCCAAGATGGTCATAGCACCGACAAAAGCAATTTTTTTGAGTGGTCGTTATCAAGAGTTGGTCGCCACGACTGGTTCCAATGTACATCCAGTGAACTAATTTTTGTTGTGTTAACTCAGGTGCGACGGAGGACGCGATCAACCAGGCGCGCAACGCGTTCCACGCTCACCTGCTCAACACGCGCAAGACGCAGAAGGAGACGACGGACTACACGGACGAAGAACTCATGATGGAGGAGAAAGATCTGGAACCAGAGTTCTCTGGTGAGTACACCAGCAAGGAATGGAAATTCTTGTTACTATGATAAGATAATGTTTAGGTACATTGTAGTACTATGAAGGACAAAAGCCTCTTTGACAACCCAGAAAACCCTGACACAGTTATTTACAAACATCGTATATTGAGTGACTGGGGACTTACACCTATCCTTAACCTGAAGGCAGGAATAGGGTTTTCAGTTTTTCTGACAATTGTAGAAATGTTGCTGGTGGGGTTAGTTTTTTGTGTATGGCCAATCTGATAAAATGGCCATAAAAGTGTGGGCGTTTTTCGCAAATATTTTAGGAGTTTATTGCGTCACCTTTCCCCAACTGTGAAAAGATCGGCAATTCTGCCAAAATGATGCCAACATTTTTGGGTGATTTGAAATAGTTTCAGCGTTTTGCAGACTCCTGGCGCAAAGTTATTCTGAAATAGCATTCCTTTTCAAAGCCCTAGAGATAATTCTGGAGGTCCCTAGATTGCATGATTTTTCCTAATTTTTTATCAAGAAATGATCCGCAGGGGACATGCTTTCAGGCATTTGAGGCTTTGTTTATTTATTTTGTAAAAATAACTTTATAATCTCATGCCTGTGTTTTTATCTAATTTTTGCTTACAATTTCATAATCTTATGCCTGATGCGCATCAGAAGACTGTCACTGATGACTGAATGATTTGTGTTCAGGTCCTGTGGCGCTGTCCACGTCGTGCAAGCTGATCGCACCGGGCGTGGCGGTCAAAGGCACCATGTCCATCACCAAGTCTGAACTCTACTTTGAGATGGACGACGACGACCCAGAGAACAAGAAGCTCGATTCAAATGTAAGTCTTTTTGCTTTGTCCCCCACCCCCACCAAGATGGATTTTTACACTCTTGTACATTTGCGTCAGTAAAGCCTGATATTCATTGGGTGAAGTTGACTTTGTGAAGTCTACTTCACTAAGCTCGCTGCACAAAACTTTTGAACTGAATTTTTGGTAAAAAGAATCGAGCTCAATAAAGAAAGACCATTGGGGTTCTATTTCCTTCTTTATGCAAACAGCAACAAAAGGGAGAGAACATGGACACCCCCCTCCCCCCCCTCTACCTCCCTTTTCCTGGGCAGAAAACAAAACAAGACACACTCAAAAATAAAAAAAATAAAAAAGTGAAAGAAAGTGTACTTCTTTCCCATCACAAACAAGACCAGTAAGATTTGATCTGGATGAGGGTGTGATTTTAAACTATTTGTTACCAAGTATCTTTTCTTGTGTGAAGAAATCCATCTTTGTCCTTTGATCATTTATTTATTTATTTACTTATGTATGTATCTGTTTCTATTCTATTGTGTGACAAGTGCGCAGTCAGTTCAATAATTGCTGATCACTTTACCTTGATTCTAAAACTGTTAGAAGAACGAACGCCTGTCCAGTAAACAAGTTGCCTGTGGTTAAAGGGCAAGAACCGCTCTCCTTGACTGGTACTATTCAGTTTCGAAGTTACTTCCCCTAGACCGCAGCAGACGACCGACAAGAACATGGGCAATGGAGACTGAAAAAAGGTAGAACGGTTTGCACAACTACAGAATGCAAACACTAAACAACTGAGTCTGAGTGGAATTTCTTCTTTTAGTAATACATGCAGTGCTACTAGTGGCAAAGGATTACCATATTAATATAGATATTCCTAGGAAGCAGACTGTGTAATATTAATTGTCTTTTTAGAGAAGAGATATTGTGTGTTGCTGTGAGTTTTGATAGATGCCTGAAAGAAGAAGTGGTTGTCAATTATTGGACAGACTGTGCAGAGTGTACCTGGGTGAACTTTCTCTCCTGTTTGCTGTTCTCGTCCTGTGTGTCTTATGTTCAGAGGTACTTTCCTTCTCGTGTAAGCGACCATGTTCACCTCCACAGAGCTGCTCAGGCTTTTTCACAGGCTAAGAGCATCCTTCCACTTCAACTGAACACATGCAAATATTCAACAGCCTGGAAATATTCAACAGCCTGGCTGCTTCCTGTGCAGGGAGGGAACATTTGTTCAATACATTGTGTAATTGACCCCTATTTCAATCTGATGAATTAACGAAGAGAGAAAAACAAAAAAACTTTAAAAAAAAAATTAAAAAAAAAAGGAAAGAAAAAAAAAAGGGAAAATGAACTGTGCACAAAAAGCAGCCTGGCTGTTGAGTGTGTGTATGTGTCCAAGCGGAGGGATGGTCTTATCTCACGTGGAAGCCTGGACAGAAGTCAGAACTGTGGCTGTTGACATGATCCGAATCACAGGAAGGACAGTACTTTCAGTGATTGTAAGAAAATGTGAGCATTCAAAACACATCTTAAATGTTAAACCTGCCAAGCTGCTGACTGCCTTTGTGCAAAGGTTAACTTAGGCATAACTGTTGCCTTCTGTGGTTTAGCGAGTTAAAGTGTTCAACATGTGTCTTTATTCCTTGAATTAAAGGTACTGAACTTGTCAAATCCAGGTGCACGGAGCCCCTGGGGCTTTTAGTCATACCTCAGGCAGCTATCCGTTAGAAGAACTACCAAGTTTCATTGACTTGCACCCAAAGAGTCAAGAACTGCGATTTTTTAACGAATTAATTTCGTACTCGGACCCGGCTGGTCTTGACCTATTTTTGGATCTAAATTTAGATCAGGTAGATCACCACATCATGCACAAAAAGACACGTCACTAGCAAACTATGTCAGACGTCATCATGAGTTTGTGTAAAACAAAATGGAGGCCGGAATCACTCAGTTGAATCGAACTCCGACCAAACACCACGTAATAACTAGGTTAATTTATGCACTCACGTGAACAAGAAACTGTCGAGCTTCACAGATGTCGTCGTTGGGTAGTTTTGGGTTTGTTTTACTACCATAGGAGGATTTTTGAACTGTAAATGCACTCAGCTGCAACAAAAACGCAAAACGAAGGCTGTGAGCTGCACTGTGCCTTTAATATGGAAACTGTGAAGCCCCCCCCCCCCCCCCCCCCCCCCCCAGGATGAATCGATTTGAAATTTAAAATATATATTTTCTGCTCTGACACAAACAAGTGCCCCAGGATTTTGGGTACACTGCCTTTAAAAGTTTCAATTTGTGCTCACCTTAGTAATCAGTGTCATAGTAATATCAAATGATTTGCTTTTGATCCGTGATTAGGTTTTGTGAGCATTTGCTCTCCTCAAGTTGTTCTATCAAGTCTTAATGTCTGGCCCAAACCCATGAGTTTTTACAAGAGGTGTTGGTTTCTCACGCCTACATGTGCAGTCGCTGTGGGCAGGTTTAACTGTTTTATAACCGTGCATTCACAACACAAAGAACATAAAGTGCATGCATCAAACCTGAAGGTTTCTCTCCTGGGAGGGCAGCAAGGTAAGTGCAGTAGGTAAGACATGTAGGCAACATCGTGTGAACACAGGTGCTTTCATTTCTTGGAGACTTGTGGTTTCTTAATCGTCGGACTCCGGAAATAACTGTGAATTGATTTTATTTGGCAAATTTGGACCAGAAAAGTGTTGACAATAGATGAATTCCGGAAATAACTCTGTTGGGTTTGTATGGGTTGTGATGGAGTGAACACTCTTGCTGTCACTGAGTGAGGCAAGCTTTCAGTACGTGCTCCTTGTCCACGTGTTCGACACACCTCTCGCTAGTGACTGGCCTATAATGCCACATGGGAAAGTTTGACTCAATATTTACTCTTTCAAAACCCATACAAACTCGACAGACTTATATCCGAAAATAGTCTATTTGAGGAAATTCCAGCCTGAGAAATTGTCCACCAGGGTTAAAAACGTAGCCGGTGTGGAACACAAACCTCTCAGCAAACCTCTCACCCATAACGTGACCCTGAGAGCAAAAACAAAGATGTTCCAAAAAGCTCAGGATTACAAGTGAGAACAATCTGTGTCTTATTCTTGTGTATGATTCTGCATTGAAATGAGAGCACCTGTTTGTTCTTGTGTGTAGTACTCTTTGTTGCACGTCTGTTTTGTCTTTGAGTTTTGTTGATTTAATCTTTTATACCATTTGTGTTTTCAGTGATTGCAGAAATGTTGAATTCTAAATGCATTAATAGTGTGTGTTTGGACTGGAAATATGATACTGTGCTTCCTCGAAGACTTGCGATGATTTTGGTTGCGAGTTTCGAGATTTTTGCTTTTCGGTTTGATATGGTTTGATATGGTAAAAGGTAGCTTTGTGCTTGTTTTATTGTTTCCCAGTCTCTCTCTCTCTCTCTCTCTCTCTCTCTCTCTCTCTCTCTCTCTCTCTCTCTCTCTCTCTCTCTCTCTCTCTCTCTCTCTCTCTTTCTTTCTGTTTGTGCTTGTTTTATTGTTTCCCAGTCTCTCTCTCTCTTTCTTTCTGTGTGTGTGTGTTTTATTGTTTCCCAGTCTCTCTCTCTCTTTCTTTCTGTGTGTGTTTGTTTTATTGTTTCCCAGTCTCTCTCTCTCTTTCTTTCTGTGTGTGTGTGTGTGTTTGATTGTTTCACAGTCTCTCTCTCTCTCTCTTTCTTTCTGTGTGTGTGTGTGTGTTTTATTGTTTCCCAGTCTCTCTCTCTCTCTCTCTCTCTCTCTCTCTCTCTCTCTCTCTCTCTCTCTCTCTCTCTCTCTCTCTCTCTCTCTCTCTTTCTTTCTCTGTGTGTGTGTGTGTGTGTGTGTGTGTGTGTGTGTGTGTTTTACTATCCTTTCATCCGTTCTACTTTTGGCCAGAACATGCCTGTTTTGTATCTGTCTGTCTGTCTGTCTGTTTATCTCTGTCGCTGTGTGTGTGTGTGTGTGTGTGTGTGTGTGTGTGTGTTTCTATCTCTGTCTCTGTCTCACTCTCTCTCTCTGTCTCACTCTC